>NW_007728951.1:24816-63938 GCF_000696425.1 Galeopterus variegatus
AAAAATTTTTAAAAATTACCCTGTGAAGTGTGTTTTTCAATGCAACCAAAAATTGAAATTTAAATTTTTTTTTTTTTTTTTTTTTTTTTGTCTTTTTCCATGTCCGGCAACGGTTCGCAACCCTCAGTGTTGCCCCCGCACCGGACCGGGACCGGCAACGGGATCGCAACCCTCGGCGTTGCCCCCGCGCCTCGCTCAGCCAGTGAGCGGGAACCGGTCTGTATGTGGGATCCGAACCCTCGACGGGAGCGCCGCCGCGCTTCCCAAGCGGCGCACTAGCGCAGTGCGCCACCGGGCCGGCCCCTGAAATGTAAATTTTAAAGCAAGTGTTATTTTACTTATACCATCAAGATGTAGGATGAAGCTTCTGCTGATACTGAATGCAAGTTCAAAAAGACAAATTTATCTTATATATTATTCATTGCTGTCTATGTTTGGTAAAGTAAGATTTGCCATGACAAAAACAGAATAAATCCAAATCAAATATCTATGAAGCAAAAAAAGGTCACTAGCTGTTTTAAGTGTTGTTTCCATCTACCCAAATATCCTAAAAGAGAGTGTAAAGCTCCCTAACATGTACACCTGTATAACATATTAGAGAATTGTTTAGTAATAGAAGTCAAAAGTTTCAGAAATGTCAATCACATTTTACCCTTAATACAAATACTAAGAATTCAGTCTAAGGAAACAATTGAGGGTACAAAGATTAAGGTATAAAGATGAATAATGTAGTGTTATTTTATAATACAGAAAATTGAAATCTATTCACATGCCCAGCAATAGGAAAATGGCTGAGTAAATTCTAGGACATCTATTCAGTACATTAGTCACTTGTAGGTGATTAAATGTAGAAAATGCTTTTAATATATAATTGAGTCAAAAATAAAAGTTTATAATATAATCACATTAAAAAATTGTTTAACAATGAGATAACTAGATGTACATCTTTCTGCAAAAATATCTATACACATGAACGTATTGATGGTTACTTATTTATAAGGAGTGACTGATAAATCTACTTGAGGATTTAAAGAAAAAGAAGAAAAAGAACAGTCCTCAAAAACTCCTACAAAATTCTGTAGCTCTGATGAAGATATTCTTACCTTCTAATTAATTGCAGTAAGAATGTCAGAAATGTCAGAATATCAGAAGATTTCATAGTGTCTAGTGATACAACATTATGTAATAAAGTTCAATCTATGCTCTACTTGAGTCTCTGTTGAAGACTCCATAATTGACAATCCCTGAAGCTTCCTCAAAGCCTAATACTCCTTGCCTGTAACTGCCCTCAACAGAAAAAATAAACGAAAACATGAAGAACAGTCAAATCACTTACTGTACAGTTTTAGTAGGCTGTAGTACATATGGTCTCTATCACATTCAAATAGCTTCTGCGTCAGCTCCACTAATTTTTCCAGAGTTTCAACCTTAAAAATAAGATTAACAGATGACTCTACATTGCATGAAGGATATATCTGAAAGTTGACACATAGTAATTGAATAATCCTTCAAATTAGTTTTCCCCAAAGGGCAGAGTAACTTCACTTCAAAAGTTAAAGGGCTAAGCACAACAATGTCAATATAATTAATGTCACTAAAAATGCCTAAAATGATAAATTCTATATTATATATATTTTATCAAAATTAAAAACAAATTTTTTTTTTAAGTTAAAGAACTTCGGAGTCAAGAACTCAACATAATTAACTATCTACTTGAAAGAACCATCACAGAGGTGAATTTTGGGATGGAGAACAGGGTGGGGAAAACTCAATGAGTGTATCTTAAATTAATAAAAATACTCCACCTGAACTTTATACTATTCTTTCCTGGTGGCTTTTACTTAGCACAATGTGAACAGATACCTACACTGGAGGAGACAGAATGCAGAAATTCTACTGGCTCCCATCAAGCAACTCCTCCAGTCTCTCAGGACTGATGTAGGCTCTATTTCCTGAAATCCCCAAATGTTCATATGACATGTAGCATGCTTGTTTTCTACTTATTTTGGGGTGCTTAAGACATCAGAAACTAAATACATACCTGATTACTTGTAATACATCTATCACAAAACCACTGAAGTCTTGTAGGTCGAGCTCTAATGCCTGGAGTCTATAAAATAAAATAATCATACAGCACACAAGTTAGGGCGCTAGCTAAACATTAATTTTCCCTCAAAGACAAATAGTTTTCCTTCTAATGAATTTGCTGCCAAACATATATACTAAAAGAAACCTATAACTTTATATCCCACAGTTAACTAAGATCAGAAAAGAGCACAAATCACATCCTAGATTTAACCTAGATTTAAAGATTCAGGTTATTTCAAAATGCTGCTTTGCAGGCCAATGACCATTCATAAATCTTTAATTGATAAAATAATTATGCTGTCTTTAGTTCAAAAAGAGGTAAACTAAATCAACTCTAAAATATGTCAAATTAAACACACACACATGTGCCTGTACACATGCATGTGCACACACACTCTCTCTCTCGCTCTCTCTCATACACATGCATTCTCTCTCTGTCTCTCTCTCTCTCACTTCAGAGATTCCAACAGATTAAGGAGACAAAAATTACTAATATGTTACACAGAATTATTAACAATTGTCACAATAATAAACCAAAAGCTTTTATTTTTAAACGAACATGCTTGGCAAAATTTACAGTGATAAAAGTACTTTAATAACTTCTACAAATGCTTGCCTTAGCATCTAAAACTAAACGGCTAAAGAGTAAAATAAGCTAAGTACTTAAAACAGTTCATAGTATTAGTTTATTTTAATAATTGAGACATAGTTGTATTCTCAACTAGAAATTACTGTGGTTTAGTCAATAACTCTGGCTTCAAAGCACTTATTTTACAATTTTGGATACTGGAATAAAAGACAAACCATTTCAACATAATTCCAAGGATTTGTCACTTTAACTATAGTATTTTCATCATCCGTAAGAGGGGTTCACCATTAAATAATACATTTCAATCACAGCATTATGATAAGAAAACTACATACTCATTAGCCCTGGCTGCTCAGTCTAGAGGAGGTACCTTTACTGCTTTCTCCACTCAGCTCTGTTGATGGAACTAGGGATCCCTTGAATCTGATCTCTTATTTATAAGTCTTCATTATTTTTAATTTTTAAAAATAACATTGTACAATGTTAAAGAACTGAAGTAAAAACTAACATCTTGCAGCTTTGGTAGAATGACAGGAAAACTGATACAGTAGAAGTTGTGTAAGTGTTCTCATTCTAACTGTGCAAGTATCCACATTTTGGGATATAAGAAACAAATGTTGAATGAATTAATTGTTGAAATATACTTTCAAGTAGCATTAATACCTACATTCAGACACAATTTCTATTCAAGGATTTTTTCACATTATCTCTTTTGTTTCACATGCATTATATTGAAAATGAAACCAACATCAATGCATACAAAAAGCCCTTGAAAAACTAGTAAATAATCTTCTTTATAACATGGCAAAATGTAAGGGCTACATTCACCTACAACTTTCAATATAATTGCTCATCCAAAAGCCAACGATCAAAATAGTCCAACTTTTACAGCGAACTAGTCCCTATTTGTGGCTATAATTTGTCTGTCACTGGCAGGACAGCTGACTTATATGGTATTGCTCATCCAAAAGCCAACGATCAAAATAGTCCAACTTTTACAGTGAACTAGTCCCTATTTGTGGCTATAATTTGTCTGTCACTGGCAGGACAGCTGACTTATATGGCAGATCTTCCTATGTTTCATTTTGAAATTGAGAACTGTTTCATATACAAATCTCAATCATCAAAAGAACATCTAGGTCAGATTAACTAAATCTCCTAGGCTGCTGTAATAGTCAACATTTCTGGCTTATCTCTTAACATCTTATTGAATTTTAAACACTGCAAGTTGAAAGCAGAAATACAAAATGTAGTAAGAACATGAAGAAGAACAGAATTCTAATTGGGATGTTAAGAATAACATCAAAAACCAGTTAATGTTAATTGAAACAATAAACTCATCTCTAGTTCTTTCTGTTTTCGCTACATACAATCTATTTAAATGGACAAAATAATTATTGTAACAGAAAAACAGGCATGTTTGTTTCCACCAGGATTACTGTGTTTCAAAACACAACTTTCTCCGGTTACAGTTCAGTACTAGATTCACTTGTACAGTGGAAAAAAATGGTAATCCAAAATAAAAAATAATTGTCTAGCTGCTACTCTAATTTCATCACATTACTCTGATGTAAATTTCCTGGTATCATAATAAGCTCCTATGCCCTAATTACTTCCCAAAGTTTCTTTGTAAGGCTCATATGAAGATGTACATGAAAAACACTTCAGAAGTATAAAAATGCTATGATTATTAGTTATATTGTTTAGATAGTAATCTAGGTTTGAACCCAGTGGAAGAGGTCAGAATAAAAACTGCTAACTAAGTTTAAAGCAGTCTTACTCATCTCTGTGTTTGCAATGAGAACCTAGCAGTGCCTCGCACGTGGCAGGTATTCACTGAGTGATTACTGAATTACTCAGAGGGCTAAGGATAAAATTAAATCATGTATTTCTTTATAGAAACCTTGAATATGGTTATTTATTTAACATTTCATACCATTATTTAATTTTTTATACTTCTGTATATCATCTCTCCCTGGATTTAATGTCTGGTGTTGAAAGAGAATAAATTATCCAAAACCTATTATTTTATTTAAATGGTCTACAACACTCCCTTACTGCGAGTTGACTAAAGTACCTTAAAAAATACTAGACTAAAAGAATGAAGTCTTTTTGTTTGTTTACAGAGAAATACCAGAAATACCATCTTATACTACCATAACTTCTAAGCAAAAGGAGTGTTGGATTACAACTCAGAAAGCTAGGGTTTTAGTACAATCTCTGCTACTATGAACTATATAGGAGGTCTCATCTACGAAGACATAACAACATTTCTGTCTTTATGTACCAGGAGTCTTAAAAAGAGTGATGCTATTTGACCCACTTTTGAGAAATGATCCTAAGTAAATAATCTGAAAACCAAATATGCTTGGGGCCGGCCCGGTGGCGCACTGCTACAGTACGCCGCTTAGGAAGCACGGCGGCGCTCCCGCAGAGGGTTCGGATCCCACATACAGACCGGCCGCTCACTGGCTGAGCGGGGTGCGGGAGCAACACCGAGGGTTGCGATCCTGTTGCCGGTCCCGGTCCGGTACGGGTGCGACACTGAGGGTTGCGATCCATTGCCGGTCATGAAAAAAGACAAAAAGGAAAAAAAAAACAAAAAAAAACCCAAATATGCCCATAGGTAAAGATGTAAATTAGGGGTATTATTTATAATAATGAAGATTCTTATCAAAGGAGAAAGGGACAAATAAACTTTGGTTCATTTATACAATGGAATAATGTGGCCATTAAAAATAATACTTAAAAGAGTTCTTAATTACATGCATGGAAAAGAAGAGGCAATGATGAAGAATGAAGTATTAAATAAGCTGTATCATCCAATTCATTTCAATTATACATAAAAGAAATACTCATTGAATAAAAGGACAGAAAAACCATGAAGATGACTACATGAATAATGGTATTAGTAGTGAGCCTTTACACTCAGCATATTTTAAGTAATAACATTTGTAAGTTTTACTTGAATCTACACACAGGAAAAAATAAGACTGATCATCATTATGGCAAGACACAATATATTTCACAAACTGTATCTACCAGACATAATCATGTAAGTTTGTAAAAATAATTTGTGAGCATCTGCTCAGTGGCATATTTCATTCAAGAATGTGCCATAAGAATACTGGAAGGAACTAGAGATAGTTAGCCTACAGTGGATGAGTCTGCAGAAGAGACAAAAGGGCTGACTTCAACACAGGAAAGAATGTCATATAAAAGGAAGGGAATCAAACTAACATTCATTAAGTGTTTAGTAAGAGCAGTGCTGATAACAAAAAGGTCAAGGGTTTGGATCCTCATACCAGCCAGCCGCTAATAACAACAAAAAAAGTACCAGGCACTCCAGATGTCATCTTATTACTGTTATCAAATAAAAGTCCTAAGAGGCAGAGCAAGGATAAAGGATGAAAGCACTTCTTGCCTCAGGGCCTCTACACAGGCAGTTCCCTCTGCCTGAAATTCTTTTGTCTCCACTTTTTACATGGCTGGCTCCCAATTCATCTTTCAGTTCTCATCCCAAACATCACTACCTCAGAAAAACCTTGTGTAATATAGGTCCCTCTACAACACTTTTTCTTAGCAATTATTGCATTTTATAGATTCATTTCTTTAAAGTCTATCTCTTTGACTAGGATGTAAGAAGTAATCAATAATTATTTGTTAAAGGGAAGGAGGAGGGAGAGATGAGGATGGACAGAAGGAAGGAAGGAAGGAAGTTAGGGAAAAAGGAAGGAAGGACAAGTTGGTCAAACTGAGAAGCCACTCCAAGGCTATCAGCCACCTTCGTTAAAAGGCTTCATTCAAGAAGTTGCAGAGAAAGAAATCTGCCAATGCCAACTCTAAGGGTTCATTGTAGGAGAGGCTGTATCAGGTCTGAGTGAGAGCCTTAGTTTATCTCATGCCTCTGTTAATTTGCCCTACCTTCTGTTAACTAAGGTCACTAACCTTCAGTGATTAAATATCACTGAGATGACTGAGTAAAGTATCTAAAAATCCCCATGACCACAACCCTAATTCAGATCCTTATTAATCTCACTGCCTTAAACTCCCTTTAATCTATTTTACACCCTTCTGCTAGTATATATTTCTTTTTAACTCTACTCGGAGTCCATTGTCTTCTGAATTAACTCCAATTTCCTTATCCTGATACTGAGGATCTCTAAAATCTGGGAACAATCTACCATTCCAAAATATTTCTCACAAATTTTATAGCCCAGGATGAAGGCACTACTTAGAGCTTCTCTTTTCTACGTCTTTACCTCCATTACACTTCCCAACCCTATCAAATTCCTTAATGTTAAAGTACTGCCACATCCATCATGGCCTATTTCCTCCAGAAAGTCTTCCCTAATTTCCTACACTAGGAATAAGTTCCACTTTTGAACTACTTATACCATTCCTATAGCAATTAACACCTTTCAGTTGTATATAGCAGTTATCTTCACATAATTATCTCATGTTCAAGGAGCTTCGCATCAGCTCCTTGAGGGCTGATATTAGTCTGATTTGGAAGAAAATAACGTTTTTTCTGGTTTAAGAAGTTGACCCTTGAAAAATGCAGAGGTTAGAAGCGCCAACCCCCATGCAGTCAAAAATTCTCATATAACTTTTGATTCCCCCCAAACTTAATTACTAATAGCCTATTGTTAACCGGAAGCCTTACCGACAACATAAACAGTCTATTTCTACACATTTAATATCCTATATGAGAGTACTTCAAAAAGTTCACAGAAAGATTCATATTATCTTTTAATTCTATTTTTCCATGAAGTTTTTGAAGTACCCTTGTATGTATTATATACTGTATTCTTATAGTAAAGTAAGCTAGAGAAAGAAAATGTTATTAAGAAAACTTTAAGGAAGAGAAAATACATTTACAGTACTGTATGTATATTAATTGAAAAAGATTTGCATACAGTGGACCCTCGTAGTTCAAACCCATGTTGTTCAAGGGTCAATTGTACACGCTCCTTATAAAAAACTCAACAAATACAAAAGGATATTTGAAAACTCAGCTTCAATTCCACCCTCCCGCAATAATCCATGCACAGAAATAAAATTTAAAACTATGTTAAATGTATTATATATAATTCATGATTTATGTACACTAATTTTTAAAATAAAACAGATTGCACTTATACATTGAATTTTGCCTGTATCTTTCTTTATTTAATGTGAGTATTTTCATGTCTGGTTTATGTTGTTATCTGTCACAGTGCTTCATATATAAAGAAGCTTTGGAAATTCAACTGTAGTGAATCTACCCATTGATAAGAAACTATTCCTTTTTTGGGAATGATAAAAATGTTGCTCAGTACTTATAGTATTCTTTCATAAGCTCATATGGTCCTAGTTTATTAATTTTCATTACTTTTTATATTTTCAAAAATCCTTAGGAAACGATAAGAGAGAACTCTAGGTCTTCCATTTTAATGGTGAAAAAAGCAAGTTCCCACTTTAATTCACCCCCAATTAACCATTAAAAAAGCCTGAAAATGTGCTTCAGTATATTCTCATATATTACACACCTTGTTGTCCTACCTACCCTCGGGAACTGCAATGCTCTGTAAAGCTATGCTTTACCCTTTACAACTTTGTATACAACCACTACAAAAACTCTGTCATCAACAGACAGCCATTCCTAAATGCTGTTGTATACTGGCAAAGCTCAAAAGTAACTAACAGGCAGTTTTCTCTTACCTATTCATGTGACAAACACATACCTTCTCGCTAAGCATCATTTTGTGAATTATGTGGGGCAAAAAAGACAACACAATCCCTATCTTTAAGGGGCAAAAAGAATTAATATTATTGATCATTTACCATAATCCAGAAAACATGCAAGCTGCTTTACATACATTATGTGATTGAATCTTAAAGACAGGCATTATATTCACTTCTACAGATGAAGAAGCTTAGGAAGGTTTAGTAACTTGTCCATTATCATACACAAGCAAGTAAATGACAAAGGGACAACTCACTCTTATGCCTTTGGCTTCTTCTGTTATGCCTTGCTTATTACATAAAGAGAGGCACATACTTTCCTACTGTAGAACCTCTCATTGCCATTATCTGAAAACCTGTGCTTTCTGCTCTAATCAGTGACCTCCTAATACTGATACCATGCATACAGAGTAGTAGAGTTCAACAGGCAAATAGCTCCTCTCATTTTCACATTCACTGGTGCTTTCAATAAAATAATTTATACCATTTTCTAGAAAATACAAATGAAATACTTAAGCTATAGGAGCACCTGTCCAAAACAGCACGTCCCACTGTCCTCTGACAGGTGGGTAGATTGAGTCATGAGACAGACAGAAAGTTCTAAATTAATTTCACAGTCCTCTTTTCCTATACTAAACTTATTTGAAAAACATCAGGAGAAACAATAACTATTTTCTGGGCTTTGTGCCTACATTTTCAGTTTCATGAAAGCAGTCATCAATATACAAATAAGGAGGTCAAATACCACCTTTGCATCTTGCCCACCATGGGCATTTTTGGAAAAAGACATAAAGTCAAGAATGATCCGAGAGAAATGTGATTCCTAATGTATCTGTAAGTTAACAGTTTTAATGACATGAAATAATTTTTCTTAAGATGATGGGCCCATCTTTTGTAGAATGTTTTGTTTTCTTAGTGGACACAGAATTGTTTAATAGTGAAGTTAATCACAATTTGGACAGACTTTACAGTTGCCCTCTGACTTATCAATTCCAGTAAGGAAAATTTCAGTAAAGCCTAGATAAAATACACTAATCCTAAATAGGCCAGGTTTGTCACCTACCATTTCCCATAAGCTGCTTACCATAATAAAAAAGAGAAGAAGAAGAAAATTTAAATTAAATGCCAAACAGTTGCAGACAGCACTTGTTTGGCTGATTAACTTGTAGACAAGCATTACAAATAAATCTGAGCATGGTCTGCAGCAAATTAAATTCCACTGCTTTTAAGAACAAAGAATTCTTTGGCAAAGAGGATTAGCAACTTTACACCCAGGAATGCCAGTTTAATTTAATTGTTCCACAATCCAAGATTTAATATGCAAATATCATTTTGATATATAATAGTGAATTTAACAAAGTGAGGAAACAAATTCAATATACAACCAGACTGCCTTTACTGAACTGTAATTATATACAATAAAGAAGCTGGCCAAGTTCCCCCCGCCTCCCATTATTGGGATTGAATTCTATTAACATGAATCAGAACAAGTGTAATTAAAGGTTAAAATTTTTAAATGTATTCTAATTAAGAGTTAAATAGCTGTACATTTAGAGCACTGTAGTTAAAAACATCACACCTCAATGATCTTCTTGGCCTCTTTGTAATTTCCTGTTTGTAGGAAGGCAAAGAAGAGATCATAAAGCATTGTCATTTCACCTTTTTGTTGGCTCACAAAGTCCATTGCTAGACAGGAAAGAAAAATATATATATTTATTAGAAGAAAAATAAATAAGAACACAGTATCACACAAAGTTCTAGACAAATAAAAAAACAAAAAAACTTTATCTTAAAAAAAAATCAAGAACTTAAAGATTATAACTATATCAACTTTCTGTCATATTGCTTATCTAATAGATAATTTAGATAATTATTTTATCTAGGATAATTCCCAATCTTTTTTTTATTTTTTATTTTTTTCCTTTTTTGTCTTTTTTCGTGACCGGTAACGGGATCGCAACCCTCGGTGTCGTGCCCGTACCGCGACCGGCAACGGGATCACAACCCTTGGTGTCGCACCTGCACCGCACTCAACCAGTGAGCGGACCGGTCTCTATATGGGATCCGAACCCTCGGTGGGAGTGCCGCTGCACTCCCAAGCGCCGCACTCTACCGAGTGCGCCACCGGGCTGGCCCGATAATTCCCAATCTTAATGTCATAATGTCATACATGTACCACGACTAGCTTCAAAGAGAATGGATGAGGATGAAGATAAAAAAATCTTCATAAAAGCAGACCAACAAGAAGTACAGCACAAAAACAATAGAGGGGTAACTTTTCAAAATGAAGTTATTAAAATCAAGGACATATATAATGTTGAAAATCTACCTGATATTTTTCTTTACAATTCAGAAATGTAACAGTTTCTCTCAATGCGTTTGTCTTCTGATTTCTTTTCACAAGGATACATTAAGATTAAATAAGCAAAAAGGAAAAAAAATTCCGACTGCACTAGGATATTAGAAGGTTACTAACCTTTCTGAATTAGATCAGTCTTGCCTTTCTCTATCAGTTTACATAAGACATCATGAATCCTTGGTAATACTTTATACTTTTCATAGCAGTCAATGGTGACTTCAAGAGCAGCAGATAAGTCATCCCTTAAAAACATCAAAAAGTTAACAACGAATAAAAGACATCTAATTTAGTTTAGGCTCTCAACAATAGTTCAGAGATGTATAATGACCAGTCAAAATGTATACAAGTCAATGAGCTTTACTTCAGGTAGAAAACCACAAAGCCATAATGGAAAATAAAAGTAAGAAAAGCAATCCTTATATGTAAATAAATTTTCAGAATACACACATCACTAGCAGGTCACTGTTTTCCCTATTTCATCTTTTATTGTTTCACTTACTAAATGATACTTTAAAAAAAAAAAAAAACCCAAAGAGATTAAGGCATTATCTGATTTTATTATAAATTTAATCTGGCTTTATGTAATAAATTGCAGTAACAATACATTATTTCTAAAAGCAAGGACTATTGTCAAATATCTTTTCCAACTACTTATGGGCCTCTATGGCCCTTGACAATTTCAGATCTGGAAAACTTTATTAAATGTCCATCAGTAGCTATCAAGCAATTTTCAAGCACCTTTCAACTTTATCATAATATTTTTCATACAGCCACCTTACCAGATAAGTAGAAAATAACCTCAAGTTTCATATATATACGAACTGACTATTGCTAAAAGTAGGATACTCTTGTGGGTCAGTGAATTCTAGGAGAACTCTAAACATTTTTTCATTAGAGGGTAAGTTGCTAAAAATTATTTCCAGTTATAAAGTCCAGCTTCTTTTATGTGGTGATGAATTAAAGTAAAAATGTATTTTCATTAAGCTAGAGTTTCTCTAGAATGTGGAATATATTCTTGTGGGTCCTCAAAGTCCTTTTAAATAGGAAATGACACTACGAGAAATATGTAAGACCTTGAAAGAACTACAGTGATTATATGATCCAATTCTACTTGCCACCCCCCTTTATCTTAAAGAGATGAGGAAATTGAGGCATCTAGAGATTGATTTTCCCAAAGGTACTAGGTAAACAGAGAAGAGCACTGGCAGCAGGTCCCTGGTCTTCCCACTTTCAGTTCAGTATATCTTACTATACATTATGGTCTATTAAAAGCACTGTTGGGGCCGGCCCGGTGGCGCACTGCTATAGTGCGCTGCTTGGGAAGTGTGGCGTCGCTCCCGCCGAGGGTTCGGATCCCACATACAGACCGGTTCCTGCTCACTGGCTGAGCGAGGCGCGGGAGCAACACTGAGGGCTGTGATCCCGTTGCCGGTCCCGGTCTGGTACGGGGGCGACACTGAGGGTTGTGATCCATTGCCGGACACGGAAAAAGACAAAAAAATAAATAAATAAAAGCACTGTTGTTTCGGCCCGGCCCGTGGCTCACTCGGGTGAGTGTGGTTCTGATAATGCCAAGGCCACGGGTTCGGATCCCATATAGGGATGGCCAGTTAGCTCACTGGGTAAGTGTGGTGCTGACAATACCAAGTCAAGGGTTAAGATCCCCTTACCGGTCATCTTTTAAAAAAAAAAAAAAGCACTGTTGTTTGAATAACCTAATAAGGTGGTACAATTCGGAATGAGAAATTAAAGATTTTTGAAAAGAGAGTATGAAATATATTTTAAAAGAGGCATGGTTAGAGGCATAAGCCAAAGTACAACTACTGACAATTAGTGACAGTTTATGTAGAGAATATAAATTTCTCTCACACACAAGTTTTCATAAAGAAGAAAACCTCTTCAATTTTCCATTAAGGCCTTAACATTTTTGTTCATTATACAAATATTATGTTGCCCTAGACTGAATTACTATTTTATCCAGAATAAGATTTTAAATTGTACTAAAAAAGTAAAATACAATGAAGAAGTGTTAATTTTACTGCAATAATACTGCCACAGTGAAAACGAGCCTATCCTGTCAGAACTCTACCGTATCCCCTTACTAAGCCCTGTTTACAGTGCATCTTCTGGCACCCCACAGAGTCATTTGAATTTTTGTCATTTGGGGTGAAGACTAAATTACAGGTTAATTTCAAAACCGCAAGTAGATGTTGCAGGCTAGATTACTGTCATACAAGAGTAACACTACAGTAGCTACCACGTATGATATAAAGCTCTATATAATCAGTATTTTCCCTTGCTTCAGAAACAGGTTCAGTTATTGGCTTTCTACAATTCTACTACATGGAAAACTACTAAAACACTTCTAAAAGCAAAACTAACACATATGATTTTAAGTGGCAAGATTTGCTTTTTCAGATCAATTCTCAAACTAGAATAGTATTGTTTCAATTGTATTTCCCCTACATTAGGTCAAAGCTATCAATAAATGCATGAATAATTGTTCTGTCAATCAAAGCGACATGTTAATAATCTTTGGTCTCCAAATATATGCTTCTGAAAATTATACACACACAGAACAACAACAGAAAAGACAAGAATAGCAAAATGGAAATAATTCATATATTTGTTAGTAACGTTAAGTAACAATGTTACTTCTTTTAGGTTGCTAACAAAATGAATTAGAAATCTATAATGAAACACTTCATACAAAGTATACTGAAGATAGAAATGAACTAAATAACTAGTCAATTCTTTTCAGTCCCTGTTATCTACATTCTGATTTGTGGTTGGATCACATTTTAAAAAGATAAAAATGTACATTCCTCATGTAATTTATGTCACCATTAACCTTTCCTATCAAAGCTTGAAAACTTACGTGATGGAACTGAAAAATATGAAAAAGCATTTAAAATTTACATTGCTGTGAAGACAGTTGTATACTCACAGGACCTTCAATTTCAATCCCAACTGGTAAGTACTACAGGCAATTTGGCTGTAAGGTGATACATTTCTAGAAGTTGTGATGAAAAGCAGATTATCACAATGACTGAACTCAAGGACCTTTGGGTTCTCTCCCAGTTCTAACACTGTGAGGTTTTATGAATATGTGCTTATTAGGTCACCTACACACATTTCATGCCAGTAGAGAAATTATCGTGTGAAAATACTACTTTTATTAAGCAGGATGAAATCAGTAAGAAGAGCAAAATATCAAAAGGAAAAAGGCAGAAACTGCCTTAGGACTAAATGTGGGAGAATGAGTATACATCTTGCATCTGTGGCTTAAAAGTGGTGTGTGATTTCCTTTGTACACTCTGTACACCAGAAATGACTTAAAATTTTACTGGAAAATAACAATATTCCTTTGAAGAAATCTTGTCAACACATTAATTCTGCACTCAAAAGTTTGATTCCATTCTTTTCTCAGAATATATGCATAATTCCTAAAATTTTACATACAAATTTTTATAAGTCCATTCCTCATAAAAATTTAGTCACTCGGGCTGGCTGCTTAGCTCAGTTGGTTAAAGTGCAGCCTTGCAACACCAAGGTCAAGAGTTCAGATCCCCGTATCGGCCAGCAGCCCCCGCCAAAATTCAGTCATTGCTTTCACAAATCTCAAATAACACTAAATGAAAATCAACTCTATCATACCATTATCTCTAAAAAAAAAGTGATATTTTCAAAGACCAGACCCTACCCCCAAAATTTCAAAGGACTATGTAATTTTCATGAATAAAATTATACATGCTAATAAAAAGTAATTATTTTAAAAAGTAATATTTTGATTGACACAAATTAACAATATAAGCTGTAACAAAATTCTGTGAGCCTATGGAAATAAAGACATAACTGGGGAAAAGAAGATTCTATAGTTCTAAACTTTAAGAACACACATTTATAATTGGCCCATATCAAAATTCATTTTATAACATGTAATTCATTTTTTAAGGGAACATGACTATATATAAAACTACTACAAATTATAATTTTTCATCATTACACATAGGAATGTCCAAAAAAGGCAAGTTTAAAGCTCAAATAGCAAATCTGATGTTACCTCTTTAGTCCTTATTATGAAATTAAACTATGCTCTGATATCACTGACAGAAAAGCAAACACTACGTAAGATATAAGTTTGCTGGACATACATTCATATGAGGCATCCACTGATCATAAAAATATTTACTTCGAGGTACCAGGAAACAATGTACTCCTAACTCAAATAAATTCCTCAATGCATATAACTGTAAAAATCATAAATGTGTTTCATACAATTTTGAATTATTAAAATGAGAACCAATGACAACTATTCACTTATCAACAGCTTTAAACTTAGTCTCCTTACTATAAATAACTTTCCAATCACGAAGTATACTTAATTTAAACAACAAAAAAGATAACAAGTATTGACTTTTAATTGGAATAAAATGCTTCAACATTATGCATAAGGTGTTAGCGAAGTGGCAATTTACCTAAAGGGTTTACTGATTGAAAAGCTCTCAAATCTGAAATCACTAGAGAAAGGAAAAGAGGAGGCGGGGGGAAGAGTTTTAAAGAGGGAGAAAAAAACCAAAAAACAAAAAACCAAACTCAGCACCTAAAATCAAACTATTCTATAAAATCTTAAGCAGATGTTCAGAATGAGGAGCAATCAATTCAGGATAAACCATCATCTTCACAAAAATTATTCTTTTATGAGAACCAGCCCTTGAAAGAGCTAAATGTTTTTTTTCTGTTCATCATCTATAAATGAGGAATCTTCAAGGAGACTGGTGTTGCAATTACAACTAATCCTCCCCAAAAAATTAACTGTGTTGAAGGCTTTGTAATTTCCCTAGGTACAATTTAGCTGTCACTTACTTTAAAATTTACTCAAACATGCGTTCCGAACAGCACTAACTTCACATGTCAAGTGCTTTCCAGCCAATTGAGTCTAAACTGGAAGTCGGTGTTAAACAACTGAATGATTAGACAAGATAGCTCATTTCCCTGCTCTTTTGTTCAGAATAAAATGCCACATTTACATTATCAGGCTCAACAGGATTTTCTGACACAGAGAGAAAAAACCCTACTGCACACTGTCCGTACTAAGCACATGAAGCCTGTCATTTACCAATCATCCTTCAAAAAGCAATAGCCATGAATGTAACTTAATTACGACCCAATGATCCCTGACGAAAAATCATCTTATCACTGTCCTGTCCCCCCAGGGCAAATGAACCACTTTTTGTCCTTTGGCACTGATGATGCTAAATTCTTAATTGCAATAATGGAGTAAAAGAGCCAAACCTCCTTAATTTCCTTTCAGCACATAAAGAGTTTTACTCTAGAAGGCAAGCGTTCCCATAAATAATAAAAATATCCAGTACAAATGAAGATGCTAAAATTGAAAGGGGCTGTGTATGACAGAATAATCAGCATTTTTAAAAGTATATTTCCCATTTATGTAACATACTGAAGCATTATAGTGAGTTTCAAAACTTGTATTGTTATAGGTTCCTCTTACAGAAATTGTGACCTTTATGAAGAACTTGACATTAATTTAGCAAGAGTTCTGGAAGGATTATATATACAAAGTCCATCATGCACTTAAATGAAATGCATATGTACATATACAGATTACAGCACAAATTAGCACAAAAAAATCCTTAATGGAAAGCAGAAATTAAAGCTGCTTTGATCATTTGCATTAATATAATCCAGTTAAACAGCTTCAGATATTTTTCACATGTAGTGAAACCAAATGGATCAGCTATAAAACAAGTGAATTTGAAACTGCATTACACAAATTTTTATGCTTTTAAATCTAATTTCCCCAGATTTTATTAATTTCATCTCCTTTACCATAACATGAAGACTAACCAGAAGCTCTTTTAACCTTTTTTAAAGCATTTCTTTCTTCCTTAATGTGGAGGATCCCTGAATCAGACATGACTTCAATCAGGCATTATTTCAGTAAAAATAAAGTACTGTACTTACAAAAGAAAATGTTAAAAATAACATTCATTTGGACTACATGTAGATATGTAGCTTATACTCTATAATATAATGTAAATGAAATAGATGAAGATTTTGTTTAACTCTGTGCATTTCTTTTCTCTTCAATGCAGGTATTATCATTTTCATAATAGAGCAGGTTAATTTACTTCTTATAATTTTGCAAACCTGTTATTGTTTTGGGTTTCCCTTGGCAAATGCATTTACATACCCACGAAGTTTTACATTATCCAAGTAAAACAAACTGACAAGAGTATTAATTTCTCCTGTGTTTTATCCAATGCTGGAAAAGTCTGTTCAAAACTAAGGTGTACTGAATCTAAAGCTTTATCTTTCTAAGGAACTCAATCTCATGGATTTGCTTCAGAATTACAATATGAAAGTGATATCCTTTAGAGTCTTTTACAATGACATGCCGAAAAGATGCTTGCTTTTGAATGAAAGAATGAAGACTTTTTATGATGTTCTGAAATGTTTTTCATAATTTTATCTCAAGTTTTAATAAGTAAGGTTCAATCTTCAGATGAGCTCATACCTGCTGACGTCAATTACATGATATTACTGAAGATTAAACATATTTAATCAAATCAAATACATGCAGACTTTTTGGCAGGCTAGTATTTCTCATGATTCTGAATTAATTAGCTATCTTTCATCAGTTGGGGAATCATAGTTCAAAAAAGTTTTGAAGTCAATGTTTTACTCCAGCATTTCTCCACTAGAAGTGATACTGCTGCTTTCCACAATTTTATAAATATGAAATATCCTTTATCTCCTTTTTATTATTCTCATGATTCTAAAAGTCAATAAAACCTTGTTATTATGAGAAGTAAAACTGAAAGACCTTGTTATAGAGACTGCCTCTGCAAAGGAAAGAGAATAAAACAAAAATAAAACCAAAAGACTAACACTAACACAAAAACCTAAAAACCTAGGCAAATAAAAATTGAAGGTGATAATTTTTATAAGTATCTGAAAGTAGTAAGACACCATAAAGGAAAAGATACTAATTTATTCAGACCAATTAAAAGGGACAGCCAAATTTGACTGAGACATACAAATATTTGACTGCACTGAACAATCATAAGCACAGAGCATGCTCCAGTTTAACATCTGAATACCATGTTGTTTGCATTTTCTCTTGGGTAAGTTCTCCCTGGTTCATGAGCCCCATCTGCAGACCTCTTTCGGAAAACTTTCACATTTCCTCCATCTTTGAAGAATTTCTATTTGTAAGATACTTTTCTACCATGGCCTCATTTTCATTGTTAATTACTTTATTTTTGCCCAGTAGTGTAGGAGGGCTTAATTCTTCTGGGCACTGGGCCCATTTCTTTCAAATCCCTATACAGAGTTCCACATGCAATTTGCAGAGATGGGTCTTTTTAAACAATCAAAAAAATTCTAGAAGGAAGCATATTAATTATACGATTTCTATATAAAGTTGGCTGTGAGTATGAGAACTCAGTAACACAGTAATTGTTTGAAACACTATTTCTTTAAAAGGATGTAAGGCTGAGACTGTGAAGTTAAGATTTGGCCAATCATCTAACTTGATAACTGTTTTTGATTGGATGGCAAAGGAATTATTTAGTGTGTGCACGCACACGTGTATTTGTGTGTGTGTGGTGTGTGTATACATTTCCTAACAGAGAGCTAGTTAAGAGATGTTTTTTATTCTACATTGTATATTCAATATTAAATCATTCATTAAATTCAATTAATTATACCCCCTAATAAGTAAAGAAAACTACCCGAAATTTGGGGAGAATATGAGAGCCATTAAAATATATAAGTAAAGAAAACTACCCGAAATTTGGGGAGAATATGAGAGCCATTAAAATATATAAGTAAAGAAAACTACCCGAAATTTGGGGAGAATATGAGAGCCATTAAAATATTTTATTTTTCTCCTGGCATTGATAGGGCAACATCCATACCCTAATCACAAAATAAGCAGATTACAAACTGCATTAAGCCATGGAAAAGACGACAAAGAGGTTAAGAATTAAGAAATGAAAAACAAAACAGAAAACAAAAACAAACGCAAAAGGAAAAGATAAAGAGTGCTTAATCATCTTACTAAAATGTTTCACTCTTTACAAACTAGTAGACTGATTTTATAATTTGCACTGCAAAAGCCACCCTAAATTGGGCACCAACAAGAGCATTTTAAATGGAATAACTTTCAGACTCAATAAATCTTGCCCTATCAACAAAATTCACCTTCCCACAAGACAGAGAAACCTTCTACAACATTTATCAAAGCTAGAATAACTGTATTGGTAAACGTAATTAAAATATCACATGGAGTAAAGGAGCACTGAAGAGATGCTTCTACATTGACTACCTGAACAGCAGTCATGATACACAATCAAAAGTTCTAGAGGATCCTGCTTTCTTATATTTATTAATAATTAACACTGACTAGGCTTAAAACTGGGAAAAACTGAATTCAATTTCATGTAACATCATCACATGCTCCTACAGAAAAAATCACCAGAGACCATTCCATTGAAAAGTAATCCATAGGACCACAGGGATGCTAGTGATTTAAAGGTCACCTGGTTCATATTAGTACTCTTATTCTGTGGCAAATGACCTCGAAGGCTTCCATTCCACATCACCAGAGTATTTACAAAGTATTACCCCAAAATGATTATTCATTCTTTTAATGCCAACATGTAAAATTCAAAATTCAATGAACTTACTTTTCCAGGTATACAGTGACCAATGGAGAACTTATGCTGGCAGATGGTTTTGCTAATCCTAGAGTTACAATGGCTTCATGCAACTGTTTTACTGTTTCAATTTCACCTCTTAAAGCTGCGCCATTTAGGATGTGGAAGAAGGACAAGACTGTTACATCTTGGATGAGAACATCCTTCTCTTTCATCTCCTTTAGAATGGTAATAGCATCTACAATGAAGTAACACAAAAGACCCTTAGGTAATTTCATGTAGGGAAAACAAACTGCTATTAAAACAGCATTTCAAGCCCAGCAGGAATGTAAATTCTAGTGTATAATGCCGATTTCAAGTTAATTACTACTTGCATTTCTAAACGAGACTACAATTATAAATCCACAATAGCATGGTTTTATCATTTCCCTGCAACTTTGACTACAAATTATAGATAGGGACTGTGTGCCCACTCTGCACCACATAACCCTGTATGGTCTGCCCTATAGCTGTAAGATCCTACTAAATGGATGCTTTTATCATTCAGAGCTAACATCTGCTAAATCACACCATTGTTTCTTCAGCAGATGGCTTGTCAGGAGGCCAGATAATAAAGATGTGTTTACACTGTATATACAGCCAGACTAATGGTCTGATACCGATAGGGCCTGTTTGCTATGTCGATACTAATTAGCCAAGCAGAGCCAATGAAAGCTTTCCAGAAGACTGAATGTTAATACATTAGATTCATTAAGCTTCATTAGTAAGGCAGAAACAAACATTTTAGGATATGAAATAAGTGCATTTTAATAATGCTGTTCTTACTACGCAAAATGTTTCGACCACTTTACAAAAAGTGATCTTTAAAAAGCAGGCTAATCCTTATAAACAGTTTTCTGTGTTAGAAAGGCTTCCTAGGAAAAAAATTGCTTGTGCAAATAAAACAGGTCTCCCATACATTCTCTCTTATAATAAAATTAAAAGTCTTTTCTAGAAATAGAAGAAGGCTAAAAAGGAAGTTTGAAAATAAAGCTAAATTAGAAAGTTAAGAAACAAGCAAACAGAATATTATCAAATGTGATTAATTATATTAAGCTTAGCATTATCTCAACAATAAGAAAATTAGAGTATGAAAATCAGCTATTTAACAGCTATGCTTTTCCCATGAACTTCTAAATAAAAACTTTATACATTTTGTTAATGTTATTAAAAGTTAAGACAGGGACTAACGCAAAATTCAGATTCTTATATATAAGATTATGTTTGTAGGTTTTATGTTCAGCATTCAGACCTTCTTAAGCAAAAACAAAGCCATTAGTGCAGGCGTATAAGCAAATCGTGCCATAAGTCATGATCTTCAAACTCAATCCAAACAGCAATGCTAATAAAAACTAGCTGCAGAAATGCAAAAAGCACTGAGCTGTGCAAATGTAAATGACAAGCTTGCCAATCCATTAAAACTAATGGCCCACACTGTCCATACAGCTCTGGTTGGATTCACATGCAAATTTGTATGCAAAGTGTTCAAGCACTTTGCAGGACATGATATACCATTAATATCAATTCACATGTTATTCCAGTGGTAGGATACTTGAATCATATATTTCTTTTATGTGTCAATGCTTACCTTGGAGCTTCCCATGCTTTCCCAATACTTTTACAAGGCCTACATACTTGCTGGTGTCAAGGACAGCGGATGAATACAAACGGTCACTAAAAATTAAAGCCACATTTATATTATGTTAACAGCTGATTAACTGCAAAAGGACTGTAATATCCATTTTATCACTTTCAAAAGCTTATCAGTAGGTCAGAATTGTTATTAACATTGGCCTCTATACTTTCAGTTAAGATTTATTTTTGAAGCCATATACAAATTCACATGTAATTATATTCAAAGTGACCATAGTAGTAAAAACCTAACACTACATACATATTGCATCACTCCATGTGCAAATGATACAAATGAAGAAACTCTGGCTTCACAGCACTTTGAGTGATTCTAAACTATTATGAACACTGAAATACCCAAAAAGAATTTTTATTTGATAAATCTATCAAGTTGGGAAACCAAAAATACCTGAGAAATGAAAAGAACTTTGTTTACACTGCAATATAGAAAGGTAAATGTTATCAAGCCTTATAAAACAGTTACCATCACCACCGATATGACATGCAGTTGCATAATCAATGGGAAAAAACCTTGGCTTTAAGGAATAAAATGTCTTATACTTAAAGACACCTTCCTGAAACAAGTCATAATTAATCAAAGAGCCTCATATTATGAAATTTCACAAACATCGACCACAAAAGAATTATTTTTAATTACCTTATATAAGAGAGTAATATTCAATCTAGGTGATCCATCAAGGACTATAAATCACCATAAATGATGACTTGTTTAATTGCCAGGGTACTCACAATTCTTGTTTCAAGTTCAATGCATCTTCTGCATTATCATGTCGACAACACAAATTTATTAAAGCTGCATAGCCTCCGACAACCATGTCCGATTCATATTTTGCTTTCACCTCGAGGGCCTTTTGCATATTCTAAAATAAAGGATAGAAGTAAAAAAAAAAAAGGAAATAATTAATATAAAGGTAAAAATGTCACATTTTTAGTTTTAATGTTCCGAGTTTAGAAAAAGTTAATAGTACTTTAAAAATAAATGGTTTCATATTATCAACCTGACTCTGCCTACCCCTCGGTATTTTTATTCATCTTTTAAAAAGCAGACGAGTCAGACACATATGAAAGGTTTAAAAGGTTTATTATCTGTAATATAAAATAGGCCATTATTTATACCATATTTGATGTTTCAGCTTTGTATATTGTATTATAAAAAAAGAATTCTAGATTAAATATTTCCCAAGTCAGCCCCTACTCGCAGTCTAATTTCCAAACATATATCACTGAAAAGTTGCTAAGTCTATTTTAGTATCCAAGTAAGGTGAAAAAATATTTTAGAATTTAAAAGTAGCATGTTATAATTTTAAAGTTAGTGATGATTTTCCCCCCCTAAAACCACAGGCTTATGGACAAATCATACTGAACTAGAAACTGAAAAAAGTCTAGTGATACCCCACAAATTGCAGACATACACTAAAATGAACACAAAGTACAGCTGGACGCCTGCTGAAAAAAGGCAAGAGACCCTTTATCTCAGAAAGAGCTTTTTTCCAGCAGGAAAATGGAATTTCAATCCCTGCATTAACAACCTAGTAATATTTGACTTGCAAATGACTACTGAATGTATCAGTTGCTTGACAATCTAGATATCTGAGACCGGAGCCATGGCTTGAAAGGACATTTGGCATGTATGATAAACCTATCACAGCTGTTACTATCACTCACTTTGTAGATTATTGTAAACAAACTATAGCAACCCGAAAACATGCCATTCAAGGTGTAGCTGAAATTAGTTAACCTTTCATTTTAATTGCATTCTTCATAAGTATGATGTATAATAATCAATTATAAAATTCACAAATATTATTACTGGTTTTGCCTACTGTTATCTATAAAAATTTTTTTACCTTAAGAGCATATTTGAAATATTTAAACAAATGTTACCTCTTCTGAACAAAGCATTAAAATGAGTTGCCTTAGGACATCTCTTATAGATTGATTTGCAGCTTTTAGTTTTTCAAGTGTAGACTCCAAATCAGATGATGTAAGTTGAAGAGTCTGTAGAAATGGAAAGAAAAAAGAAAAGAAAAACTTACTAAAAACACAAAATGCACCCCTTGCCACTCTTCCCTTTAAACTGACTTTCTTTTATAATTTCCTAAATGTCATAAATGATATCAGAGATATTAACTGGGGTCCATGGATGGACTACAGGGGTTTACAAACCTCCTGAGATCATCTGCAAATTTCTTACATATGTTGATTTTTCTGAGATGGGGAATAGGTTTTACCAACTCTTTAGTGGTATGCAAGACGATAAAAATGTTAGATGAACCACTGGTTTTACAAGGACAGTCTAGAATTCTTATTAAATGTGGTTATTATAACATGTAGAATCCACTCAAAAATCTACTTACTTTTTGAGAATCTGTCTTCTCTCTTTCAACCAACATATTAACATCCTAAAATTGGGATTTAAATTAGTAGAGAATTAGAAAAAACATGGAAAAATGTCAAAAGAAAATTTTGAAATTCTCACCTCATTTTACTGCTACTTTTCCATCTTTCCAAAATTTTTCAGAAATTATGTTCACTCACACTTTGGTTAATCATTTTAACTAATGTTTTAAATATATTATTCAATATATAAACAGTATTTACCAACAATCAATAAAAAGCTTTGTTTTAATGACTGTCACTGAAATACATTTTTAAACATATTTAAATAAAATTTTAACATGCTTTTATATATAAATTAAGCATTTTATAAAGTTGATTATTATTTCACACACACCTTAATCAATTCAGGAACATGGTAGCTATTCAGTAGATTACGAATGCCTCTGTAGATATTTTCAGGAATTTTTACATTCTGTGCAAAAGGAAGGAAGGGGGGAAAAACCTGAGTTTTAAACAACAAAACTGAAATTTGTCTAACAGAAATTATCACAGACATAATTTAAGTCTCCAACTCTTGCATGTCATTGAGAAGTGGTCTGGTTGTACTTAAAAGCAGCAATTTCAAATCTAATAGATACATGTCAGACAGGACAGGCATTATATAGCAAAAAATGAAATGGTACCATCTCCTTCAGCTGATGGAAGTATTGTCTCAAATGCTCCTCCTTGGCCTGTACCTCTGAGTCACTCATGCTGTCAATCAAGTTATAAAGAAAATAGCCAACAGCTTCTGTGGAAAAAAACAAGAGAAAGCATTCCACTAAAATTACTGAGACTGTCATGTTATCAAGATTAATTTATAAGAAATCATTTTGGTGTGAGATGTCACCCTGATGAGAGGCTCTGAAATGGCAACAATGATCACTGAGGCATAGAGATTATGTGGTTTGGGAGCACATATCTAACTGGTGAGTGAAAGGAATATTAATTATTTTCAGACCGAGTGACAGCTTTTCAGTACTGAATCTTACTTCAATCCATTTTTTTCCACCACTCTGTGACAGAAGTGGTCCTGCCCAAGGCCCTACCCCTCTTCTGTCCAAATAACAAGCAATAAGAATAAATAAATGTCTTGTACACATTTCTATACTAATTTTTTTGTGAATAATATTTACAGAAAGACATAAATTAGAAAGGATTGTTAAATGTTGAGTATAGAAAGTTAAATAATTTTAATAAGCAGATACAGTAATCCTGTGGAGAGCTGCCTATTAGCCAATGAAAATCCAAGATTAACAAAGATGTTTTGTAACAACAGTAATTTTCCTATGCATTGAAGCATAAAATGTATAGGGCCACGTGTTAATACTTACGATAGGAAATTTGAACTTTCAAGAAGGATACCTTCTTACAGAACACTATATATTCTAAGCTTTATTACATAAAAAATGAAAAGCATTAAATGTCAAAATAATGTATTTTGGGTAATAAATTACATTTAAGTGGAAAAAATCCATGAGACCTTTTTCATACTTTATGTTTAAAATTATCTACACCTGCAAAACATTAAAATCACATAAACCTGAAGAATCATTGATTTTAAGCCTATTTTCATAGATGCTATAAGAAGCATTTACTTGATATCCAAAAAGAAAAAGCCTCCCAACTGTTTTTAAAAAAATAATTACAATAAAACCAAACACCTCATAGATCTCAAAATGTTGTGGTTATCCATATAAAAATTTATAACCAAATATTTTCAAATTTCACTTTCAAAAAGAAAGTGTTTACTGCTGTAATCCTTCTAGCCCATCATTACACAGAAGAATGGATTTGTGGATAAGTTACAATCATCGAAATTGAAACGCTACCCGTTGGTCCTAGAGGCTCCCGGCAATAACGTCCATCCTTGTACAACAATTCTGTTATCTGGTAAGACAGAAAATTCGTGCATTGCAGCAAGAGAAGCAAACAAGAACAAACACAATCTGAAATTGAATTACTGAAATAATAAAGCCTCTCCCTAGTAAGGTATTATTCTATATCACAGTAATTCAACACCACCAACCCTACCCACCAAGGAGATTGTTTTGTTTTTAAATAATAGGTTTGTCTTTTAAAGACAAAAACAAACCCATGTTGAAAGAAAACTGCAACTTTTTTTTTAAATATCACAAAGAAAGCCTCTAAAATGATTTGCTTGTATATCATTTAAAATAAATTTTTATAAATAGAAAAATGCTTATAGAAATTATCAACCAATATTATTCCTCATCATATTGTTCTTGGTCTCATTAAAATTGGACCAGTTTCCTCCCTTCAAATGAAGTTTTACAGAAATAATAAAGTAAAATATTTTAGAGAAGTAATAAAGTAAAATCTCTGAAATAACTAAACTGTTTAGTTATTCAATGACACTTTTCCATTCATTTTAATGGAACTAAAACAAAAGGGTTGAAAAGTTCTAACGTGTTTATTCTCATGGATTGTTATCAACTGAATTCTCAAACATGAAAAAACATGCACAACACTTATTTTTCAATATTCTACTGGCAACATTTTTATTTAAAAATGCAAATATATATTTAATGATCAAAATAATTATTAATCATAATTATTTTATGATTATATATTTATATATAACACTTTCAGCAACCTACAGTACTGACTTATGACTTTGAACACTGTATCTGACTATACAGCCTCAGGCTGAAAATAATAAGAATGGAAACATATAGTAGTTGTCCAAAGTGATATGGGTTAGGAATTTTGAACTACTTTATGTGTATTCTACAACTGAGCTTAATTGCTCTTAAAAGAGTGCCTGGCATATAAGTGTTAAGAACTCAAACTGCAGTTACTTTTACTATTATTTATTTGCTAATAAGGTAAATTAGGCAAAATTTATCATATGCCACCATGAAAATTATGCTGCAGTTAATGGCAACTCAAAGGCTAGTAAAGGTAGAAACAAGAATTGTTCAAAAGAAAAGCAAAACAAAATAATTCTCATCTACAAATGTGTTTTTAATCAACACACACAGAAGACAAATTCTACCCGAAATTGTAGCCATACAGTAGATGTAATACAGCCAACTGTAATACCAAATTTTGAACAAAAATACATTTAATAAATAAACCAATGAAAATCTCTCTAGTCAAAAAAGAATTATTTCTAGATATAAATATCCCAAGAGAATTGACTATATAGTTTAAACGACAGCTTGAGTAATACTACAAATGGAATTGAATGAAATTTAGATTAAAAAAATTTTTTAATTGGGAATTTCAGTCAATAATGTGCATTCTAATTTTATTAAGCTGAAAATCTTTCTTACAAATCATTATAATTACACTTCCTGCATAAAATCAGTTAACATCTTAAAAAGGTAGCAGTATAAACTTGGTCTGCATATTCATTCATATATGGAAACACACACAACTGTACATGAGTTTACTTCAAAAAGTTCAAGGAAATATTCATATTACCTTTTCTATTTTTCCACAAAGTTTCTGAAGTAACCTTGTATATATATTAAGAAAATTAATTATTAAATTTGTAAGGTCAAAAGTCACTATAATAATGTTAACAGTTTTCTTTTGGAAAAGCTGAAAATCTTATTAAGAATTTAGGACTAACTCAGGATTACTTCAACAACAAATTTCATACTATTTAAAAATGACCAATATCAAGATTCTAAATTCATTAGCTTATAATAGTACACCATAAATGTGTGAAGCTATTAAAAATTTTGCCCTTACACAGCACCTCATGAGTTGCAATATTAGGAGTACTTACCTTGCTCCAAAGATTTATATTCATAGACCTGCAGAGGGCAGCAAAGGATTAAAAATAAACCCAGGGTTTAACAAACATTTTAAGTTAAAATACACTAGCAATTATTTTAAGTAGTGTGCACAGATTAAAGTCTTAAAATAAGTAAGTAAATAAATGTTTGTAAAATCTAGTTGAATTTGCAGGACAAGGTACTTTAGAAAGGTTGACCCTCACCCATTTTGAATCTTCAAAAAAGAGTGATTTGGGAAAATAAAGAGTGGTTTGGGCAAGAATCATTAAAGAACCACCCTGAAATCTTGGGGTACAAGTTTAATAGAGCAGAATATTTCCATGCTTTCAAAGTGCCCACATACTGCTTGTTACTTGCAAAGGGAAAAATAGTATCCACATAATGGAGAAATCAAACATCTTGACGGGTGATCAAAATTAATGTCACTAATGGGATGCTGATAGGCATTGTGCACCTTTAGCTGTAATTCTCTGAGAAGACAGAATATCACTCATGTTGTATACCAGCTGGGGATATCTAACTTGAAGCTAATTAAGGGGAACCATCATGCGGAACACTCCATGAAATACATTCTCCAAAAATGTTAATGTTATGAAAGACAAAGACTAAAGAACGGCTCTAGATTAGAGAAATTAAAGAGAAATGACAACTAACATCCATCCCTGAACTGGGTTCTGTATAGGAGAGGGAAATGCTAAAAAGGACATAATTGATAAAACTGTAACATGAACTATATTAGATAAAAATATTCCGTCAATGTTAAATTTCCTAAATTTGTTAACGGCACTGTTTGTATGAGACAATATCCTTGTTCTATGGAATCACATACTGACATATTAAAGAGTGAAGAATCATGATATATGTAACCTAAGCTCAAATAATTCAGAAAAAATTCATTTTACATATCTATGTGTGTGTATGTATATGTAACTTGACAGATGAATAAATGTATGAAGGGAATGAATATATGAAAAAATGCTAAAAGTTGGTGAATGTGGTATATACATGAGCTCTCTGTACTATTCTTAGAATCTTCTGTAAATTTGAAATTATTTCAAAGAAAGCAAAAAGAACGGTCAACACTAATTTTGTCTCTTTAAATGAAAAACCATTTATAAAACAGAAGCACCGGGGGCCGGCCCAGTGGCGCTCTGGATAGTGCGCCGCTTGGGAAGCGTGGAGGCGCTCCCGCCCGAGGGTTCGGATCCCACATACAGACCGGTTCCCGCTCACTGGCTGAGCGAGGTGCGGGAGCAACACCGAGGGTTGCAATCCCGTTGCCGGTCCCCGGTCCGGTACGGGGGCAACACTGAGGGTTGCGATCCGTTGCCGGACACGGAAAAAGACAAAAAGACAAAAAGACAAAAAAAAATTTTACTTTGTTGCCTGAAATTCTGTTTATTAAACATTAATTTGGATAGACAAGTAAACCTGCTTTTTAGTTACCTCTGATTAGGCTAAGAGGTTATAATCATTTTTATAAATTGTTCAAATCAGATTGCCTTTAAACCCCTATTTGGTATTTTTTGAATTTACAGAGTAATAGCTATAATGAACATTGGTCTTATATTATTTCCAAGCTTTATGTACTTGATGTCTATGACCTTTGTATGCTTACATCAAACTTATACTTAAAGAAAACTAATTATGTGTTAATTACTTTCATGGTAATTTTATAATGTAAATATAATAATATACACAACCCACAAAAATTCATAAGTCTTTTTAAACTTGAGGGTGGGCAGTTTTGGGTGGACTGAGTTTTGGTATAGTGAGTTAACAGGGCATTTATTTTTACTTGAAAAACATTCAGTGAACTACTGATACATGCAACAACTTGGATGGATTTCAGGGGCATTATGTTGAGAGAAAAAGCAAAGCGTAACATCCTACTGAATTTCATTTATATAACATTTGCAAAATAACAAAATTACAGAAATTGAGAACAATTTAGTGATTGCCATGAGTTAAGGATGGGGGGTGGGGGATGGAGAGGTAATGACTATAAAGAAGTAACACCAGGGGAATATATGTGATGAAGGAGTAATTCTGTATCTTCATTGGAGTAGTGGTTACATGAATTTACAGGTGATAAAATAGAACTTTGTACACACATTGTAGCTATTTCCAATTCCTGGTGCTGATAATGTAGTAGAGTTATGTAAGATGTAACCACTAGGAGATGGGTGAAGGGTATATAGGCCCACTGTGTCAAAAAACAAAAACATGTTAACATGCCTATCTTTGCAACTTTCTGTGATTCTATGTTTTAAAAAACAAAAACATGTTAACATGCCCCTCTGGAATCCTCTTCCTTATGATTATCCCTCCTACTGAATCACATTACAAAAAAGTTTTGAAAAAGATCTATAGGTGGGAAAAAAATGTTTATGAAGCCATGTGTTTAGTACAGTGTTTATTTTGATTTGAGGGAAAGAAAATCTTTGATAAATCAGTTAACAGAAGAAATAATAAATTGACCTAAAAATCATTATCTCTAGGCTGTAACAGAAAACTATTACAAGAGAGTTTTCATCTAACCCACCTGTCAATTATAAAGCAGCCTCCTCTGACTACTTGTCATTTCCATATGCAAAAAAGATTTTTTTTTTTTTTTGGTGCCAAATATTAAGTGACAAAAGAGGGAGACCTAAGACGTTATGGGATAAAATGTAGCACAGTGAAGAGTAAGATACAGTAAAAATCTATACTGATAAAAATTAGGCAGCTTTTTTGATTAGGCTACTTGCAATGGCTCTTTATATTTCCTGTATCCTGCACTGCTTTGGAAATTTGATGAACTCCTCTTCTTACTACTGTTAATTTTGTCAGATGTGATGATATTATGGTGGTTATAGTCGTTTTACTTAAAGCCAAGTTCTGAGATGTATACTAAAATATTTACAAGTAGAATGACAAGAGATTTTTAACTATCTTTAACAGTCTCAGGTCTCACTCATGACCTTCCTCACTGACATACCTGGAAGGGGCTTTGGTAAACTGTTAGGAAAGCCAGACCCTCACCCAGAGAGTGTTCAGATAACACTCTACCGGAAGAAATTGATGTAATAGTGGAAGTACTGCTTCTTCCTTACTGCCAAGTTTGTTTGCTACTAAGTCTTTCAAAACTAACCTATATATTGTTCAGTGGTATATAAAAGTGGCACAATTATAGCCCAAAGCAAGGGAATGATTACACACAAGTGAGAATGGCAGGCACCTCTGGAGAAGGCATTGTGGGATGAAGGAGGAGTACACATGAGGTTATAAGGTACCACTGACATTCTACTTCCTAATCTCAGTGGTGGGTAACAAGTGTTAGTTTTCTTCTTTACATGGTAAATTTAAATTTTAGATACTACTCTGAATGTACAATACACTTCACAATAAAAAAGTAAAAAATAAAATTTTCAAGTCCTCACAACTATTGAAAACAGTGGGGCCATTTTTAATCCAGGCAGGGTGGCTATGAGCCTAGGCTTTTGCTATTTGATAAATTAACAAATTAATTCTTGCCTTTTCCTCTGCCCCCAACCAAAAGAATTTTTTGAGGGAGCAGGATTTGAGGTCTTTTTTTCTTTATACCTAACTCCATTTACAACTTACTGTTTGAAAAGTAGGTTTGAAGAAAGGGTTAACATTATTACTGTTAAGGGCTGATTTCAGCTTTTAAGTGAAGATTTTCTAGGGGGATAATGGAATTTGAAAGAAAACTGTTGCCAAATCATTAAGGAACATTAACAATCTTAGGTTATTATAGACAAAGGAGTCTACAAAATCTGGGCAACTCTAACAGTACTTTCATAAATTTCATACAGCAATGCTACACTCCCCCCCCCCAACAGTCCCTAAATGAAAATATTTGCAAATAATCTTTTCAGAACTTTTAAATGCTGCTTTAGAAACACAGATAGGAGGCCGGCCCGTGGCTCACTTGGGAGAGTGTGGTGCTGATAACACCAAGTCAAGGGTTAAGATCGCCTTACCAGTCATCTTTAAAAAAAAAAAGAAACACAGATAGGCCTATTACAAAAAGACACTTTTCATAGCATTTACAAACCATCATAGCCACACATATTATCTTTCCATTGTATTAGAAAATGGAGACACTGAAATGTTGATTACCTTGCCATGATTACACAGCATACAAAACATAAATGCAGAACACTGACTTAAATGACTTCTATCTGAAAGCTTGGGTTCTTAACCAGCTTTAACCTTTATTAACACATACTCTTTTCAATTTGTCTTTGTACGTATATTCCTTCCATCCCTTCAAATCTTTCTCCACAAATTTATTTCTCTTTGTAGAACATTTCTGCATGATCTCTGAGAGCTCATACAAACACACATGCATCCAATTTACATTTCTATTAAACTTTGGCTTTAAAAAAAACCACAAAGAGCTGGCCTGTTAGCTCAGCTGGTTAGAGTGCAGCCTTGTAACACCAAAGTCATGGGCTCAGATTTCCTTGCCAGCCAGCCACCCCCCCCCCCAAAAAAAAACAATTTAAAAAAAACCAACAACAACAAAAAACCCCTCATTATTTTTTTTATTTCATGTAATATAAGACAGAGCAAAATAAGACATTCAACTTTCTACCCTCCAATGTAAAACAGAAATCAAGTCAAGAATATGGTGTTAAGGAATATAAATAACCACATCACGTGCCTGTTTCTATCTAGTGAGGAGTTTACTTACTCACGTGAGGGCAGAAAGGGGGCAAAGTTCACAGAGCCAGAGACTTTTTGTTGACCAAGAGGAATGACAACGTGATACATAAGACACAGATATATAAAAGTCAGTAATTTCTGACTTCCTCATCATTTCTCTCACCTAAGCCTCTGGCTCGTTTTCTATATGATTAGGATGTAATTAAGAGCAAACACGTCATTCCATTTCTCCATTCTGGTGAGGTTAGGATGTCATCAGTGGGAGTGTGACTGAAAAGGGGACCCTAAAATCTAGCATTTAACATGGTGGCTTCAATAGGGCTAGCAGCTGGTTCTACGATTTTCAGAATTAGAAACTTGATTTTTTCAACATATGGAAGGTGGCACCACTTCAAAGGGACAGACTCTCACTTGCTATGTTCAGATGGTTGCCACTGGGTCAGAAAATTTCTCCTTATCCACAGAACTACTTTTCTATTTACTATAGACTTAGGTGCCTCCAAGTCAATTCTGAAACATTTCTCTTTTTGATATGTTATATTCCTAGCCAAGTTTTAAACAAACTTCAGTGCCATTTTGTCTCTTAGAAGTGACTCAGTATTTCTGGTAGTGATGCTTTCAGTATTATATAAAATGCATATTGCCCTTCTTATTTGAACTCTGTTCAGCTAGTTCTGTTGTTAGGGTGAAAGAACAAGTCTTATTCATACTAAACATCTTCTCACCTGAATTTGACAAAAGAATTCACTGATTTATCAGTCACAGCTGTATACCCTTTAAAATACCCTTACAAACATAGCCTTATTTAAAAAAAAAAAAAAAAGTTAGGGCCAGCCCCGTGGCTCACTCAGGAGAGTGTGGCGCTGGTAGCGCCGAGACCGCAGGTTCAGTGCACTCACGGGCTGAGCGTGGTGCGGACGACACCGAGCCAAGGATTGCGATCCCCTTACCGGTCAAATAAATAAATAAATAAATAAATAAAAATTAAATAAAAATCCCCTAATAATCTTAAATTATCTCACCCTAACTAAACAGTACCGAATTTAAACAGATTTCTACAAGTGACTTTGCCTATATATGGTAACAGACAATTTAATTTATGAAACGGAAAGTCCTTACACTTGATTGGTAGTCAACTACCATTTCTTGAGCTTATCAACTTACAGAAATACTGTAAGCTCACCACTTAAACACCACTCTCAAAAGACATGAAGAAAATAGTGCTGATTTTTCAAAAATATTGTGGGACAGCATAAAAAATAAATCTGGGTCAAAACAGGTTGGAGACTGTATTCTAAGCCTCTTAGACCCTGGACCTACTAGTATTAGGCAGGTCATACTTAAGGTAGATAACTATTCTAAAAACTACATTCCAATATTAAAGTGCATATCCAAGTTTCCCTTAGATTTAGCTGAAGTGACTATAATATCTCATTATATTGTTCAATAACTTCTTAGACTTCTGATAAATGAATAGTTATTTTTGGCAAGGAATAACTTTTGATGAATCTCTTATGTGCTAATAACCCTTATAGAGCTGAAGGTAGTTAGTTTGGACTCTATTGGCAATGACAAGGCTGACCTGTGATTTAATGCCAATCAGTACTCAGTTTTCTCCCTAGTCAGTCAGCCAATTCTAAAGTTGGCTGGAGGGCCGGCCTGTGGCTCACTCGGGAGAGTGCGGTGCTGATGGCACCAAGGCCACGGGTTCGGATCCCATATGGGGATGGCCGGTTGGCTCACTGGGTGAGCGTGGTGCTGACAACACCAAGTCAAGGGTTAAGATCCCCTTACCGGTCATCTTTAAAATAAATAAATAAATAAATAAAGTTGGCTGGAATATAACAGGACCTTAGAAGCACAAATGTGACTGTTTCAATACTGTACTGAATGTACTGCCGAAGGGATTTTACAATACACCATTTGATTCACCACTGAATGAAATAAAAGCTGTGATAACTGAAAGAAGGGGAAAAAAAAACACGGTAAGCCTTATGACTGCCCAGCTTTTTGTCTGGAGAGTTTCTAGGCCCCAGTACAAGGAAGGAGAACCTAGATGCCAGTGGTTCCCTGAGTTGAAAACTCAGGCCAACACAGTCAGAATTCACAGAGCAGAGTGCCTGAGAGGGGAGACCTGAACAAAGAGAGTGCTCTGGAGATCAGGAGAGAGCTGCCCTTTCTCTGAGTGCTGATGAGCATATACATGAGAAAACACTCTGAAGCTTAGAAAACTACCTGTGACCTGCTGAGAGGCTCTAAGTAAGAGCAGGTAGAACAATTCCCAGAACTCACACAGGGCTTAAAATAGTTCACTCCCAATACTCTCGAAATATATGGGCCATCAGGTAAAGTTCACAGAAGGATATTGTCTCAATAGTGGAGCTAAACTAATTTAGTGGGAATAATCATGGACTATAGGTTGCTCTAGTCCTGCCTAACAAATTGTAAAAGCAAGCACTGAGACACTGTTTCCAAGTAATTTAACTGTCTCAAAGCAAAGCTCAAAAATATTTAAAGGAACAAAAAAAAAAAAAATCAGCAACCACCAGTGTAAAATCCAACATAATGTCTGACATCCAACAAAAAGTTACCCCTGTGCCAGCCAACTGCCAAAAAAAAAAAAAAAAGTTACAAAGAAGCACAACTAATGAGGAAAAAAAACCAATCAACAGAAACAGACCCAGAAATTACACAGATGATAAAACTAGTAGACAAAGACATCAAAATACCTATCATTAATACTCCAGATGTTCAAGAAGGAAGAAAAAAGCACGAGCATGTTACAAACATGGAAGACATTAAAAACAAACCAAAAAAAAACCCCAAACTAAATTTCTGAGATTAAAATGCATTCTAAATGTATCTCTGACTCAGTCCAGCCTCCACACTGCACATTTTATCCTTTCTTCAGAATAAAGGATAATCAAAATAGATGCCAAAAATCTTTGTCACACAATATAGAAAAAGATATTTACATACAAGATACATAAATACATACATACATTTCAAAATACATAAAAGATACTATGTCCTTATTCAGACCCTTTTATTTTTCCACATTACAATGACTTAGGTTGCCTAATTTCCCAGCCCATAATAAATGAGAAGCAGAAAATCATGTGTCTGTATAGGCTACTAAAGGTAAATGTACTGAAAGTTATCAAGAGTGACAGCAAAAAAAACCTTATAACAAAGATGATAACACAATTAAACACAGACACAGCAACCCCACACATTTACTAGAGAGCCAAGCAGCTACATACTTTACTCTTTAAGACACTAAAAGCTCAAAGACTATCAGAAAGTATCTTTTTTTTACCATTCAAACTGACTAAAAAATATAAGGAAATACCCATGACCTGGAAGTTTAAGTGAAAAACTTTTTCAAGTCTTTCATCAGTGACCACTATATGAAAGCGTTACTGTATTTCACTCCACAATGCACTGTGGGTTCTTTTTTTAAAATCTGGCTTTACTAGCATTTTTATCCACTTGATTATGTATTCTACACTTTTCAACAACTTTAAAGGGCCAGACCTTGTCTGTTTTTCTGTTTGTTGTTTTATTTTACACAAAACTATCACTGAAAAGAATGAAACTGCACTAGCTACAGAAAGGGCAGCGATGCAAAGGAAGTGGGATTCTTGTACACTGTTGATGGGGGTGTAAAGTAGTACAGCCATTATGGTAAACAATATGGAGGTTCCTCAAAAAACTAAAAATAGAACTACCATATGATCCTTTGATTAGAATGTGGTGCTGGTAACAACAAGGTCCAGCATTTGATCCCTTGTACCAGCCAGCCACCAGGGGGGAAAAAAAACCCAGCTGGCTGGTTTGCTCAGTTGGTTAGAGCACGGTGTTATAATACTGAGGTCAAAGGGTTCAGATCCCCATATCAGCCAGATACCAAAAAAAACAAAGAAAGAAAGAAAGAAATACCATATGATCCAGCGATCCCAAAGGAAAGAAAATCAGTATATCAAAGTGATATCTGCACCTCCATGTCTATTGCAGCACTATTCACAACAGCCAAGATTTGGAATCAACTTAAGTGTCCACCAATGGAGGAATGGATAAAGAAAATACAGTACATATACACAATAGAATATAATTCAACCATAAAAAAAGAATGAAATCCTGTCATTAGCAGCAACATGGATGAGCCTGGAGGACAGTATGTTAAGTAAAATAAAATTGATCCCATGGAGGTTAAGAGTAGAATAGTGGTTATCAGAGGCTGAAAAGGGTGGGAATGGAAGGGTGGTAAAGAAACACTGTTTAATGGCTAAAAAAATACAATTAGATAGAAGGAATAAGTTCTAGTGTTTGAGAGCACAGTAGGGTGACTACAGTTAACAATAATTCATTATATATTTCAAAATAGCTGGAAGAAAAAATATGGAATGTTCCCAACATAAAGAAATTACAAATGTATGAAGTAATAGATAACCCAACTACTCTGACTTGATCATTAGACATTGTAAACATGTATCAAATTATCACATGTACCCCATAAATATGTACAATTATAAATTACATCAAAGAAAAAAGGGCAGCAACATAGAATCTCACCTACTTATTATTCTACCTCTTTTTGCCTACAATGGAGGTTCTGAAGGTGTTTACAAACAACCCTAGTTCTTCCACCATTGAACAATATAAAAATTACTGGGATTAATATCAGAAGCCATTAATATTATAAATACAGAAGGAATGACAAAATTAGAAACAACACTTTTACAAACACCAATGTTAACAACTGATTCAACAACAATTACCAATGGCTGCTAGAACCAAGGAGTGGAAGGAAGGTGCTGAAAAAACAGAATAGACACAGTCTCAAAGTATCACCCCACAGACTTCTTTCTAATTAAAGGGGGATGAGGTTCTTTTGCAAAGGAGAGAGAAACATGAGGATCACCATCTTAGCCAAGTGATCAAAGAGCTGACAGGATCAATATTGGACACTTAATATTATATCCCTTGATGTGATATAGTAAGAAGGGCCCATCATCTATGAAGTATTCTTGCTAAAAATGTTTAATCTGAATCTCATTATGAAGAAAAAAATCAGACAAATACAAAATGTAGGAGAAACACTGTATGGAAAACTAGCCTGGCCTCTTCAAAAGAATAAACTATGTCATAAAAAACAAAAAAAGGTAAGGGAATTGTTCTGGATTAAGAGAATAAAGAGACAAATCAAATGCAATGCATAAACTTAACTGAATCCTCAATCAAAAAATAAAACAGCTTGGGCCAGCCCGGTGGCACACTGGAGAGTGCGCCGCTTGGGAGCGCAATGGCGCTCCCGCCGAGGATTCGGATCCCATGTGGAGACCGGTTCCCGCTCACTGGCTGAGCGTGGTGCGGGCGCAACACCGAGGGTTGCAATCCCGTTACCAGTCAGTAAAAAAAGACAAAAAGGAAAAAAATAAATAAAATAAAATAAAACAGCTATAAAAGAAATTTTTAGAACTGGGAATACCTGAACACGGACTATGTATCTCAGATGATGATACAGTACTATTAATTCTTTTAAGAGTGATATTGGTATTGTGGTAATACAGATAATGGCTTATTCTCAAGAAATAAATGCTGAAAGATCCTGTGTCATGATATTACAACTTCAAGTGGTTCAGCAAAAAAGAATAAAAAATGCATTTATGGATATATGTTTGTGTGTGTGTGTGTGTGTGTGTGTGTGTGTGTGTGTGTATATATATATATATACACTGTGTGTTTTGAGAAAGACAAAGTGTAGGAGAGAGAAATAAAGTAAATATGGAAAAATATTAACAATTACTGAATCTAGATAAACGGTATGTGGATATTTACTATTCTTTCAACTTTTCTGTAAGTTTGAATTTTCAAAATAAGGAAAAGGAAGAGAAGGGCCAGCCCGTGGCTCACTTGGAAGAGTGCGGTGCTGCTAACACCAAGGCCACGGGTTCAGATCCTATATATATAGGGATGGCCAGTTAGCTCACTTGGGAGAGTGTGGTGCTGACAACATCAAGTCAAGGGTTGAGATCCCCTTACCGGTCATCTTTTTAAAAAAGAAAAAAGAAAAAGGAAGAGAAAGGTCATTAACACTCTCTGAACACACAGAGAAGGGGAGTAGTACTATACTGAATAAAAGTCACCTTGTAATTAAATGCTCAAAGAATAATCTGAACATACATGGAAATTTGTCTATGACTCCAACTTGCCATTTGCAAACAGCACTTTCTTCCTAGAAACAGGATTTTTACCAACTCTGTGTATATTTCTTGGAAAAGATGAAACAAAGGGCTACCTAAACTCAATTCAACTACCTAGAAGAAAGAATAAAATAGGTAAGGTTATTTCAGGTAATTAGTATATTGGAAGATAAGAATATTTCTATCTTTCTTCATGCAATAGGTCAAAAGAACAGGAGAAATCAGTCCATATTCAGGCAAAGAACATTTAAGTTGATCATCTTACCTCCTAAATCCTAGAATTAGGCTGCTTCTCAAAGAATTAAGTGAAAAAGGCAATGTATTTGATTCCACTGCAAAAGAAAATAATCATCACTAAATCTCAGGCCAAACAAACTAAAAAAACCTTAAAACATCAACTTATTTGAAAACATATTTATACCAATACCTTTTAATTTCCATTTTGGAAATTTTATTTAAAAAATGAAAATGTTTTCATATGAAATTAATATAATATAATAATAATAATGAAGTAATATATATAATAATATATTTGTAGATGAGCTATCCCTCTAAAGCATTTTTACTTAATTTTCATGAATATATATGAGGGTACTTCAAAAAGTTTGTGGAATGGGCAGGCCCGGTGGCACACTGGATAAGTGCGCCACTTGGGAAGCGCAGCGGCGCTCCCGCCCGAGGGTTCGGATCCCACATACAGACCGGTTCCCGCTCACTGGCTGAGCGAGGCGCGGGGGCAACGCCGAGGGTTGCAATCCCGTTGCCGGTCCCCGGTCCGGTACGGGGGCAACACTGAGGGTTGCAATCCGTTGCCGGACACCGAAAAAAGACAAAAAAAAAAAAAAAAAAAAAAAAAAAAAAAGTTTGTGGAAAAATAGTATTAAAAGATAATACAGGGCCGGCCCGGTGGCGCACTGCTACAGTGCGCCGCTTGGGAGTGTGGCAGCGCTCCCG
>NW_007728951.1:64118-97945 GCF_000696425.1 Galeopterus variegatus
TACAGTGCGCCGCTTGGGAGTCTGGCAGCGCTCCCGCCGAGGGTTCAGATCCCACATACAGACCGGTTCCCGCTCACTGGCTGAGCGAGGGGCGGGCGCAGCATCGAGGGTTGCCGGTCCCGGTCCAGTACGGGCGCGACACTGAGGGTTGCGGTCCGTTGCCGGACACGAAAAAAGACAAAAAAAAGGAAAAAAAAAAAAAAAAAAAGATAATACAATAACACCAAGGTCAAAGGTTTGGATCCCCTTACTGGCCAGCAACAACAACCAAAAAAAAAGATAATATGAATCTTTCCACAAATTTTTTGAAGTACCCTCATACAACTAACGAATTTATAAATATTCTTTTGTATTAATGACAATTACCAATATACCAGCATACTGCAGTCAGTCTGGTACACGTAGTAAAGCTGCATGTTATTGGACACTGTGCCCTTATGAAGAGACAGACTGCAATTTATTATAGGAATTTTGTACTGAAAAGAGAGTAGATGAAGAGAAAGGTCTGTTCTGTTGGGTTCTATTGAACCATTCACACATTCTCACTCCATTTTCCACTATGATCAACGAAAACGGTGACAACCTAAAGTCATTATAAAACAGGTCTTTACCTCTGTTATAGAATTGACATACTGATCTTGCACATTTCTGAGCATTTGTTTGTTCTACTACTTATTTTGGCATTTAACAGTCTACAACCTTATATGTATGTTCCAGTGCTGACACTGTAAGCTTGATTTGCCTTAGTGTAAGAATCAGGCCTTACAATGATTCTTCATATAATCCTTGCCATAGCTAACAAGGTGTGGGGTCACAGTAGGCAATGCCAGAATTTATTTTTCACTGCAATTGTATTAAAACGGCACCATGTTATTAATAATTGCTTTAATCTTTTCACTATAAATGTAATATGGCTACTAGATGATATAAGATGGGTGGAATACGAGAGGAATCCATACTAGAGGCAAATTCTGAAGAGAATTAATAAATAGTTTTGGTGAAGATTAAGATACCAAGTTTAATTTTTAAAAAAAATTCATGGGAAGAAGCACAGTCATTTTTAAGATCAGTTCAACTCCCCTAAATATAAATTAAAAAATTATCACACACACATAATAGTTGTTTTAGAACAGCTGTTATATCCCTTGAACAAGGAGCATAAGTTTCTCCATAGTTCTATAGCATTTGGAAATCTGGGCTGGCTGGTTAGCTCAGTTGGTTAGAGCACGGTGCTGTTAACACCATCAAGGTCCAGGGTTCAATCTCCGTACTGACCAGCACCAAAAAAAAAAAAGAAAACCACAAAATTATTTTTAAAATGACCTGCACTTAGTCGCTCAAGGAATTTTGAAGTAGACTTGTCCACATGCCTCTCAGCAACCTTTAATTTTGCTTGATCAAATTCATTTTCCATGTCTACAAACAAAAGTTGAAAAATGTTTCCATGGGCCGGCCCGGTGGTGCACCGCAGCGGCGCTCCCGCCAAGGGTTCGGATCCCACATACAGACCGGTTCCCGCTCACTGGCTGAGCGAGGTGCGGGTGCGACACTGAGGGTTGCGATCCCGTTGCCGGTCCCGGTCCGGTACGGGCGCGACACTGAGGGTTGTGATCTGTTGCCGGACACGAAAAAAGACAAAAAGGAAAAAAAACAAAAAAGAAAAATGTTTCCTAATACCCCTCGAGCTTGATCAAGATAACCCATTTACTCTTTTCTACCACCTGACGTTCCTTGTGATGTAGTAATCAATAGTGCCTAAGAGCTGCCTAAAGCAAATTTTTTCAACAATTAATAGAACTAACTGCTCTTCAAAGACTTGTAAATCAAAGGGGGAGGGGAGGACTGACAGGAGCAAGCTCAAATATTCTTTAATCTGAAAGTTATGGCATTTTTCTTTTTCAACCTAATCAACAACCTCTTGAAAATTATTTCTATACTATTCAAAATAGTGTTTCACAGGATACTGTCAAGTTTTTATTCATTAAAATGGTGACCAGAAACATCTCAGCAAGCTGGAAGGCTGCTGACAAAAAGTATCTAGTTTCCTTAGCAACAAACAAATCTGAAAAATCAAGAGGTTGACAATGAAGTGGAATGGATGGTATGATAAAAGGAAAAAGCAACTCTCATGTGTGCACCTTACAAGCCCAGATTCTTCTGCTAATGCTTCTGTGTTTTCATCTTGTCAGTATGGAAAATCTATATATTATACAGAGTGGAAGACAAAATAAATTCACTCAGATAGCAGCCAGCATTAATATCCAACCTTGGGCTGGCCCGGTGGCACACTGCTACAGTGCGCCGCTTGAGAAGTGCGGCGGCGCTCCCGCCGAGGGTTCGGATCCCACATACAGACCAGCCACTCACTGGCTGAGCGAGGAGCGGGGGCAACACCGAGGGTTGCGATCCCGTAGCCGGTCCCGGTCCGGTACGGGCGCAACACTGAGGGTTGCGATCCGTTGCCGGTCATGAAAAAAGACAAAAAAAAAATATATCCAACCTTCAACTCTAATAACTATACCTCTAACAATCACCATTTTTCATACAAAAATTTCATACTTTGCCTTTCCCTCACAATATTACAATGAACTATTTTGAATGACATATGCACAGGTAATATATACCAATAACCCAACTTTTACAAAGCTTCCACCTATACAATTTGAATATGTTTTAATCAGAGATTAACTTTTAACATTTTAGGGAGCTGAAAACTGTTGTTTGTTTTGTCTTTAAATGCTGTATTTTTCACAAGATCTGAAAAACTGTCAAGTAACATCATGGACATGTTAGAAAATGAAGCCTTTTAGGGAGTGTCTTACTTATTAAAAATAAAAAGGGGTATGGTGAAAAGAATAGAGTTAAAGTAGAAGATCATGCTTCTGGCTCAAATCACTAACCTTGGGCAAATCATTTAACCTCTCTATGCCTTTCTTCATCATGGAGACAATTTTATTAACATGTGATGAGCATTGTAAAGCACCCTAGCATTTTTAAATGTTTAGTAAACATTTGCTGTGTTTTTGTTAACAAAGACTAGGAGAGGGCTTCACTTAACTTATAATAGACGTTGGTTTAGAAAACACTAAGAATATCTCATCTGATTTTCACAATAACCCCCACAAGGTAGATGGGTAGTATTATCCCCACTTAATGAAAATGAAGCAAAGAGAGGGTAAGATACTTGTTCTGGGTCATATAATCAGAGGCTGAATTATAACTAGAACACAAACCTTTGGGGTTCCCAGTCCAACCTCCAGTCTAACAACATGTTATTGCCAAGGTCCTTCCAACTTTAAAATTACTTTCGAATTATCCACCAGTTAAACTCCTAAACTGTCTTATCAGTCTGGCTTTAACAAAACATATAAAAACTTCCTTGCTTTTACTGCATGAACTAACCTGTATGCCCTCAATAGTAACTGAAATCAACATCTATCAAGTTTACTGCTATTGCTGAATACTTACAAAATGATAAGATATAGTCTAAGTTCCCATTTATTGCTTCACTTCTCAATTCAGCCTGAGGAAACGCACTACTTTCAGGCAGACATCCATTTTCCTGGAAATAAAGCATATATCAATGATAATATGCCTCAGCTAACAATATTTTGATATGCTATTCAAATTTCCTGTTTTCCTGTTCCTTTTTATCATCACATTCTCTGATAAACTATCATTAAAAAAATCATTTTTTAGAACAATACATAATCTACAAGTTCCAACACTCCAAATTAAATGCTTATGTTCAAATATAGAATCTGTTACCGTTAGAGTGCCTTCCTTCTACAAAGAGTTTAATACCGAAGACTCTAGAACAATTCCCTCATTAAGAAGAAAAGAAAAATTCAATGCATGGATCTAAAATGATAATTTGGGACACAAAGTAAAGTAAGAATAGACCTTAATTTTATATAACTCCAAGTGGTTCACCACTTGATTTTATATCATTTATTTAATCATTTAAACATATGAAACAAAACTTAACTCAGATATATTTACTGAATCATTTTATAATAGCATAATATTAAAAGCCATCTAATCAACCATAGGCAATGAATAAATATAAATTATGGTATACCCATACAATAAAACAGCATACAAGTATAAAAAATACTTTGCGGACTTACATACTATTATGGAAAGGTGCCAAATGAAAAAAAAAGTACATTGCTGGGTAATATGAATGGTATAACTCACTTTTTGCTAAAAGAGATTACTCATACCTGAAAAAATATACATGTTAAGCAATAATGACAATCTCAGAGAACTGTGGATGAGCTGTGTAGTCTTACCACTCAGTTGTATTTTCGAATTTATCAACAAACATGTATTATGTAATTTTTAAAAGCTGATGAAGAAAATGTGCTTTTTAATGTATAGATAAAGACAAAAAGCCCCCATACCAGCCAGCTGCCAAAAAAGATAAAAAGCTTATCAGTACTTTGGGTTCTATTAAACACTTAACAGAGTACTTGTTTCTGAGCAAACAATACTTAATACTGAAAATCCAGCAATGAAGGCAAAAGATAGCTGAAATGAGAATGAATATAAAACCAAATTTAGGATAAAGCTTCCAAACTGGACCTGGTTCTACCTAAGATAGGTCTCCAGTGAGAACGCAAAAGCAATAAGAAAGTGACATTGGAATCTTGGGCTATTTTTCTGCAAAGACAAAAAAAATTTGGGAAAATAAGAATATGTGAGAAGGTTACCTTTTAAATATTTTTTAAGAGCCGACCCATGGCTCACTTGGGAGAGTGTGGTGCTGATAACACCAAGGCCACGGGTTCAGATCCCTATATAGGGATGGCTGGTTAGCTCACTTGGGAGAGCATGGTGCTGACAACACCAAGTCAAGGGTTAAGATCCCCTTACTGATCATCTTTTAAAAAAAATAAAATAATAAAATAAAATATTTTTTAACTGTAAAATATATATAGCACATGCTTAAATACTCTGCTAAGAACTTAGGGAGAGAGGTAAAGACAATCAAGACATAAACCCTAACTTTAAGATGACTGTAATTACGTAATTATTTCAAGGAAAGGAACATTCTAATATTAGAAAAGATCAAGGCATTATGTGAATAATTACCTAGGAAACAGCTCTTTTGAACAAAATATTTCTTATTATTTGGTGCTCTGCCATATTGTTTCTAATTCTACAGCACTTTGTATTGATAATGTAAAAGACAACCCTTGCTGATCCAATGCACTGCCCAAGTCCACTTCTTCATATACCCCCTTATCAACACGTTGCCTATTCTGGTTGGGAGAAGTATTTGGTAGGAAAATAATACTTTGAAGTCAAACAAAAGATTATTTAAAAAAAAAAAAAAAGAATACGGGGCCGGCCCGGTGGCGCGCTTGGGAGTGTGGTGGCACTCCCGCCGAGGGTTCGGATCCCACATACAGACTGGTTCCCGCTCACTGTCTGAGCGAGGTGTGGGGGCAACACCGAGGGTTGCGATCCCGTTGCCAGTCCTGGTCCGGTACGGGTGCAACACTGAGGGTTGCGATCCGTTGCTGGACACGAAAAAAGACAAAAAGGAAAAAAAAAAAAAAAGAATACAGAATAGCGAATATAGCATTAGTACATTTATAAAAATTCATATAGAAGTAAAAAAATAATATTGAAAATGAAAATTTCAAAAACAAAAAAAGAAAATGGCAGCTGTATTTTAGAGTAGAATTAAGAAGTGAATACTGTTTTAATTTTTTCTGATACTGGTATATCTTCTTTTCTACAGACAAGAAAAATTCTGCTTTGCCTTTTTAAGTGTTTAAGTTTAACCACTCTAGGGCTGGCCCATGGCTCACTTGGGAGAGTGTGGTGCTGATAAAACCAAGGCCACAGGTTTGGATCCCTATATAGAGATGGCCAGTTAGCTCACTTGGGAGAGCGTGGTGTGAACAATACCAAGTCAAGGGTTAAGATCCCCTTACCAGTCATCTTAAAAAAAAAAAAAAGTTTAACCACTATAAATGTTATACTAACCAATATTTTTAAAAAGCTTTAGAAAATTATATACAGACTCATCCATTTTTAGTCCTCAGTTCAATGACTTTTTTTTGGTGACTGCTAAGCATTAGAGAGGAAAGATACTCTTCTCCAATTATAAAATTAAAACCACACTTGTAGGGCCGGCCCGGTGGCGCACTCGGTAGAGTGCGGCGCTCCCGCCGAGGGTTCGGATCCCATAGAGACCGGTCCGCTCACTGGTTGAGCACGGTGCGGGTGCGACACCAAGGGTTGCGATCCCGTTGCCAGTCACGAAAATAGACAAAAAGGAAAAAAAAAAAACCACACTTGTACTCACCTGCAAAACAGCACGTGCTGACTTAACACTATCAAAAGATGGAAATACATAATTTACATATGTCTCCCAATCAGGGTGTACTCCCATTTCATGCATTGCTTTCAGGATGTCAATTATACCTGTAAGATAAAAAATTTAGAAGCACAGATGAAAAACTTGGAATAAATTAACAAAAGATTAGAAAGTTCAGTTCATTTACTTTCTAAATCATAATGTAAGAAAACTACTGAGCATTTTGTTTGTCTAAAAGAGAAGGCAGAAAAGCAACAACTGAGAGATATCATGACAAATGAAAAAACTAAATTCTTCTTTCTTCATCTCTATTAATTTAATAGTGAGTGATAGGAAAGTAGCCTTACTTTGAAATTATGACTGCAAGGAAACTTAAACAATGAAGTAATATGCCTAACATTTCTGGAACCCCAACTGAACACAATCACAAAACATCATTGCTATTATAGAGCAATGATGACTTACACAATAAAAGTTGGCAAGAATAAACACTGTAAAGGGAAGGGATTGGGGGAGTGTTATGAAAGGGGAATCTGTCAAAGACAAAACCAGTTTCAAAAAGTGTTTTAAATTAAGCACTTACATACAAAATTCTCTTAATTGTTATTAACTTCTGACTTCATATTTTACAACATAAGAATGAAAAATGAATAGAGAACAACTGATTGATGAATTGTCTCATTTTATTTAAAACTAATTTAAAAATCTAGTAAGGGGGGCAGAGGGAGGAGAGAAGGAGGTTTCAGTAATGGGCTACAATAATCAACCACATTGAATATTGACAAAAAAAAAAAAAATTTAGTAAGTTGTTTGTTTCTTCCCATCCACCATTCACAAAAATATCTTTTAATAACTTCTTTAAAAGTCATTTCATGTTTTCCGGGCCGGCCCGGTGGCGCACTGCTATAGTGCGCCGATTGGGAAGCGCGGTGGCGCTCCCGCCGAGGGTTCGGATCCCACATACAGACCGGCCGCTCACTGGCTGAGTGAGGGGCGGGAGCAACACTGAGCACTGAGGGTTGCGATCCCGTGGCCGGTCCCGGCCCGGTACGGGCGCGACACTGAGGGTTGCAATCCGTTGCCGGTCACGAAAAAAGACAAAAAGGGAAAAAAAAAAAAAAAAAGTCATTTCATGTTTTCCAAAGCCAGTTAGCTTCAAATAGTACAAACTGATTTCTTTATATCAGACCCAATTAATTATAGAAAACTGTCAAACTATTCAGGTGTCACATAATTTGACAGAGACCACAGTTTAATAAAAAGAAAGAACATACTTGTTTTCCTTTTTAAAACTTACTTCTTTAGCTTCATTACTTTCAAGTCATTAAAACTTCCCCCAAAAGTCCCTGCTTCTGACCTATGACATTCCCTACAGAAAAATTACATATCTTTAAATTTGTTATATAATGCACTCTAGTACAAATAACTGATTGTAAATTCCCACTAAGTAAAAAGATACAGGCAAGTGTAACTACATTATAAATACTTGCAAAATTCTTTTAGATAAAATTCAGATTACAGACCAGAATATTTTACCTTTAAACAGTTCATTTAACATTCAACTTTCAGAAGGAAAGAACAGAACAGTGGTTATTAAAGGTGGGAAAGAGGGTGGGGGAGGGGGTCAGCAAGAAATTGGTTAATGGACAAAAAATGATTATGTATTGTAATGATGAATATGCTAATTATCCTGATTTGATCATCACATATTGTACACAAGTATTGACAGTCAACTCTGTACGCCACAAATGGGTACTATCAGTTATGTTTCCATAAAATAAAAATAAAAAAATAAAAGTACCTCTTCCATGGGGTGAATGTGCAAATTAAATGCATAATTTAAAAAAAAGTTTATTATATATAAAATTATCTAATACTAGCATAAAAATAGACAAACAGACCAAGGGAACAGAATAAAGAGCCCAGAAAAAAACCCACACATATACAATCAACTAATTTTCTCCAAGATACTAAAAATATACAATGAGATGCTAGGAAAACTAAATATCCACATGCAAAAGAATGAGACTAGACCCGTTATCTTATACCGTACACAGAAAACAACTCAAAATGGATTTAAAAAATTAAACCATAAAACTGAAACCATAAAACTCCTAGAAGAAAACACTGGTTTGGCAATGATTTTTCTGGATTTGACACCAAAGCACAGGCAACAAAAGCAAAAATAAAGTGGGACAACTTCAAACTAAAAAGCTTTTGCACTTGAAGGAAACAATCAACAAAGTGAAAAGGCAACCTAGGGAATGTGAAAAAATATTTGCAAGCCACATATCCAATTAGGGGTTAATATCTAAAAGATATAAGAAACTCATACAACTCAATAGCCAAAAAATCTAATAACCCAATTAAAAAATGGACAAAGGACCTAAACACACGTTTTTCCATACAAATGGCCAAAAGGTTTATGAAAAGATGCTCAATATCACTAATCATCAGAAAAATAAACATCTATACCATGAGATATTACCTCCACCTGTCAGAATGGCTATTATCAAAAAGACAAAAGATAAATGTTGGTAAGGATATGCAGAAAACAAATGGAGATTCCTCAAAAACTTAAAAATAGAACTATTATCACTTCTCAGCTTTTTGGCTAAGATCAAATATAGTAAAAACAGAATTACCATGACTCAGCAATCCCATTTCTGGAAATATATCCAAAGGAAATAAAATCACTACCTCAAAAGAGATGTCTGCATACCCATATTTACTGCAGCTTTACTCACAGTAGCCAAGATGTGGAAACAATATCCTGTTGACAGATGAATGGATAAAGAAAATGTAGTATATATGAGGGTATTTCAAAAAGTTTGCAGCAACAGAATTAAAATATATGGCGAATCTTTCCATGAACTTTTTGAAGACCCCTCATACATACATACACACACGCACATACACACTGGAGTATTATTCAGCCTTTAAAAAGAAGGGACTCAGCAGACATTGTCTCTTTTGTAAGATTGCTGCAGCAGTCTTCAGAGCCCTCTATCTCCTGTGCATGATGGCAACTCTTAAGGAAAAACTTAACTGCAGCAGTTGGAGAAGAGAAAACAGTCCCAAACAATAAGATCACTATAGTGGGTGTTGGACAAGTTGGTATGGCATGTGCTATCAGTATTTTGGGAAAGTCTCTGGCTGATGAACTTGCTCTTGTAGATGTTTTTGGAAGATAAGCTCAAAGGAGAAATGATGGATCTGCGGCATGGGAGCTTATTACTTCAGACATCTAAAACTGTGGCAGGTAAAGACTACTCTGTGACAACCAGAGTTGGAGTCCGTCAGCAAGAAGGAGAGAGTTGTCTCAATCTGGTGCGGAGAAATGTTAATGTCTTCAAATTCATTATTCCCAGATCGTTAAGTACAGTCCTGTTTGCATCATATTGTGGCTTCCAACACAGTGGACATCCTTACATATGTTACCTGGAAACTAAGTGGATTACCAACGCACTGAGTGATTAGAAGTAGGTGTAATCTGGATTCTGCTAGGTTTCACTACCTTATGGCTGAAAAACTTGTCATTCATCCCAGCAGCTGTCACGGATGGATTCTGGGAGAACATGGCAACTCGAGTGTGGCTGTGTGAACATGGCAGGTATTTCTTTCCAGGAACTGAATCCAGAAATGAGAATGGACAATTATAGTGAGAACTGGAAGGAAGTACATAAAATGGTTTAAAGTGCCTATGAAGTCATCAAGCTAAAAGCATACACCACTGGGCCACTGGATTAAGTGTGGCTGACCTCATTGAATCCAAGTTGACACAGGATTCACCCAGTGTCAGCAATGGTGAAGGGGACGTATGGCATTGAGAATGAAGTATTCCTGAGCCTTCATATATTCTCAGTGCTCGGGGATTAACCAGTGTTATCAACCAGAAGCTGAAGGATAATGAGGTTGCTCAGCTCAGCAAAAGTGTGGATACTCTGTGGGGCATCAAGAACCTAAAAGACCTGTGACTACTGAGTTCTAGGCTGGGAGAAATTTAAAAACTACAATGTGATTAACCAAGAGCCTTCGGTTTCTGTCCATGTACATGGATCACAGTTTGCTTTTATCTTCATTAATACGTGAATTTAGGCTCACAGAATTAAGCCCATGCTTGGTTTAATACTTGCAATATGAGCCCTTAAACAAATAAAATTAAGTATTGTAGTGTGGGGGGAAAAAAAAGGATTCAGACCCCTCTACCAGCCTGCCACAAATTAAAAAAAAAAAAAGAAAGAAGGAAATTCTGTCGTTTGCATCAACATAGGTGAACCTAGAGGACATTATGCTAATCAAATAAGCCAGATACAAAAAGACAAACACTCACATGATCTCACTTACATGTGAAATTTTTAAAAAGTTGAACACATAGTAACAGAGTAGAATGGTGGTTACCAGGGACTCGAAGTGAGATAAAGGGGAAGATGTTGGTAAGAAGATGTTGGTAAAAGGGTATAAAATTTCAGTTATAAAATGAATAAGTTCTGGAGACTTAAAGTATAGTATTGTGACTATAGTTAATAATATACTGTACATTTGAAATTCACTGCAAGATGGGCCAAGCCTGTGGCGCACTTGGGAGAGTGCAGTGCTGGGAGCGCAGGAGCGCTCCCGCCGCGGGTTCGGATCCTATATAGGGATGGCTGGTGGGCTCACTGGCTGAGCACGGTGCAGCCGGTCTCAAAAAGGACAAAAAAAAAAAAAAAAAAAAGAAAAAAGAAATTCATTGCAAGAGTAGATTTCAAGTGCTCTCATCACAAAAAGAAAGGTAACTAGGTGAGGTGATGAGTGTGTTAGCTTGCTTGACTGTGGTAATCATCTCACAATGTATATCAAAATGTCACACTGTATACCTTAAGTATATACAATTTTTATTTGTCATTCATAACTCAATAAAGCCGGGAAGAGGGAACAAATTAATAAATAAATTAATTAAATAACCTATTATCTTTGAAACCTTAGAGGTTTAAATGTTTTTCTTTTCTTTTTTTTTTTTTTTTTGGTGGCTGGCCAGTATGAGGATATTAACCAGTGATCTTGGTACTACCAGCACCACAAATGTTTTTCAAGATGTAAAAATAAGGGCCGGCCCGGTGGTGCACTGCTATAGTGCGCCGCTTGGGAAGTGCGGTGGCGCTCCCGCCGAGGGTTCGGATCCCACATACAGACCGGCCGCTCACTGGCTGAGCGAGGGGCGGGAGCAACACCGAGGGGGCACGAAAAAAGACAAAAAGGGGAAAAAAAAAAAAAGATGTAAAAATAATAAAGGAAAAAAAAAAACAAGACCCCAAAACCAAAGCATATGTTTACTTAAATTTAGGAAAATATGCCTCTAGAGTTGTTCCATACAGCATACACAAGCATAATACTTGTAAGCAAAAATTTTTTGCTGGGAATCAGTACTAATAACTTTTATAACTATCATAAAAAATGGCAAATCACACTGTGCTCTTTTTTATATGCAAAAATTTCTAAGAACCTGATAAGAGGACATAGCTAAGTTGCTTTTTTAATTACTAGTAATAGCTTGTGCTAATCAAATGTCCTCAGTGTACTTTCTGACTGGTAATGATTATTTTCACAACCATGGCTTAAATAGCTAACGTCTATAGCCATACAACCCTGATCATACCCAATCTCATCTAATATCAGAAGCTAGCAAGGCCAGGCCTCGTTATTACTTGGATGGGAGACTGCCTGGGAATACCAGGTACTGTAGGCTTTAAAAAACAATAATAAATAAATAAATAAATATAGATAGATATCTTGCTAAGTTTCTGATGAGGTACTCCAGTGTAGTGATTAAAAAAAAAAAAAAAAAAAAAACAGGCTTTGGAGTTTAAAGAGACATAGCTTTCCACCCTGGTTCTGGCACTTAATGGCAGTGGAAATCTTAACAAGTAGCTTCACCTTTCTGAGCCATAATTTCTTAGCTTACACACTGGAAATGGCAATATGCCAGGAAACGTGCCTTCTGGATAAAACTTTTACACATACTGCTTCACTTAATCTTTTTAAGTACCATCCATGGATTATGCAAGGCAATATGTGTCAAGGCACTCAGTAAACAGAACAATTTTCTGACCTGTAAGAGTCCATGCCTGTGGAATAAACAGAAGCAAAGTTCCAAGAACTATAAATACTATCCACAGCACGGAAGAAATTCTTGTCATTTTAGGCATAGGAGAAGACTGATAATAACAAAAACAGAACTACAGCATTCTGAATAAAAAGAATCTTCAGTAGTACAACTTAGCTTAGATCAGTATATCAAACTCTACATTAACAAGGCTTTCAACTCAGTTTATGTGAGGGAAGGGGTGTTCTTCTCTATGTAAATAAAGCTGGAAATGCCTTTAGAAGTCAACTAATCAAGTGAATTAAGCCAGACACAGAAAGACAATACTGTATGATCTCACTTATGTGGAATCTAAAACAGGTAAACTCACAGAAACAGAGAGTAGAAAGAATGGTTGCCAGGGACGGGGGAATATTGGTCAAAGGATACAAATTCTCAGCTTTAAGGTAAGTAAGTTCTAGAGATATAGTTACAGCATGGTGACTATAGTTAATAACACTGTACTATTTACTTGAAATTTGATAAGAGCAGATTTTAAGTGTCCCTATGACATAACATACACACACAGGTAACAATGGATGGCAATGGATTTGTTAATTAATTTGTGGTAATCCCTACACAATGTATACATATATTTTATCATCACACTGTACACCTTAAATATGTACAATTTTTGTCAATTAAAAAAAGGGGGAGGCAACTAATCTGCATCTTAACAAAAGTGTAAAGTGATTTCTCCAAGACCACAGGCAGACCTTGAATAAAATGCCAAGTCTCCTAATTGCTGGCAGGTGTTTGCAACACTACAAAAATACTAAAACTTACATTTTTTTCCTTGAATCAGAAGGAACCAGAATCAAGGCCTTGTTCTGCCACCAAAGGTGTGAGTTTTAGTCATTCCTTGTCTGTACTATAGGAATGATAACAACAAAGCTCCCTACTTACCTCTTAGGATGGTTATTAAAAAAATTTTTTTTAAATGTGTGAAACCCTAAAACTCCTAAATAAATGTTAATAGTAGCAATAATGTTTTAATTTTTTTAGCTGTATCAAAATACTCAACAGGGCTGGCCAGTTAGCTCAGTTGGTTAGTGCGTTTGGTACTGATAACACCAAGGTCTAGGGTTTGATCTGCACTGGCCAGCCAAAAGAAAAAAAGAAACCCCAAGAATTTTCAAAAGTTCCATAGATGACAGATTTTCTAATGGTTGAAAACAGGCCAACAAATTGATCGCAGACAGAAGATTCTTTTTTTTTTTTTTTGTCCTTTTTGAGACCGGCCACACCGTGCTCAGCCAGTGAGCACTGTGAGTGCACCGGTCATCCCTATATAGGATCCGAATCCGCAGCGGGAGCGCTACCGCGCTCCCAGCGCCGCACTTTCCCAAGTGCGCCACGGGCTCGGCCCGCAGACAGAAGATTCTTATTCCCTTTGAAACACTTCACCACGTCATCTATGCCTCAAGTACATTTCATTCTCTTAATTCTTCATTTTTCCGATGAAGGAGTGCTTCTGCTCATTTTGATCATCAGTGTTGCTTACATTTTTAACTTACACATCTTTCTAACTGAAATTCAAGCAGGCTTAAGAAAATCTGGGATCACTCCTCCTGCTCAGAAAAGTTCAGTCACTTTCTCAGGCATCCTGAGGGAGAGTACAAAGTATTCACTTCAATAACAATAGTCAGATGGGAGTAAGGAAGCACTTATCAATAAGGAGGAAAAATGTGATCAATCTGAAATATCTATATAAATTCTCGTAAAAAATACAATTTACATTTCTTTTTGAAACAAAGATTAAAATAATTTTATACTAACTTACATAAAAATGGATTCCAAACCTATGTGAACCCAGAAAATCTAAACTGACAAAATAAACAATTTAATAAAAATATTTCAATGCAGTCACAAGAAAGTTTATAAATCTAGAAAAAAGTCTCCATTCAAAAAGTTTCATAAGAACTAAAATAGTTCAAACTATTGGGAAAGATATGTGGTTTACCTGAACAACTTTCATTGACTATGACTGCACCACATGATTTTACACTCCACCTAGCACAGTCATACTTTATTAGGAAGCAATTGCTTTGTATTTTTTTAATCTTTTTTATTATTTATTTTATTTTTTTCTCTGAGAGATAATCTCAAAGAAGGCAATTCCCTACTTTTTGAAAAGTAAGTTCCCTCTGTTCTAACACTTCATTCAACTGACATTTAGGATTTTGGATCAGCCCATCCTTACTTATTTTACCCCTTTTATATTCTTATTTTTATGTTTTCTAAATATACCAAGGGATATTGATCCCTACACATTCTGGGTTATTTCCTCTCATTTAGGCCAACTTGCTAAAAACATATTATCCTAAGTGGTAACTTTTACACCTGGTCACAGAGTTAAATACTAGTAAGATAAGCCATGAGGAAATAATTAGAAGAAAGAAGTTGGTGATGGCTAAATTTACAGCCAGAAAAATTCAACAGAAATTTGATTATACTACTGCTGAAAACTCTTGGTTCAGTTTTATTTGACCTCCAGATATATTTCTTTGATTTCCTGAAAGGTTTATTTATTCCTTGTGAAACACTCACATACATGCTTCATCATTGCAGCCATATTTTCTCTTGTGATTTCTACCAGTTTATACATAAATTTCACTGGACAAAGAACAAATACACTGCACTAAGAAGAATGCTACTTTCTTACCTTACCCTAAAGAAACTGTACAGAATACATATAGTCATTTCCCTATTACATGAAAGAGCATTGTAGAATGTATACTCTGCAATCTTTCAGGACCTCCTGCAAAGTAGAACATATAGTTTTTAAAAACTATAGAACAACTGACAATCTCCTGTACTCTCAAGTTATATTGCTCAGTAAAGCATAAGCTTTTGTATTTTTCCAGATGAAACCTTCAGGTTAAAAAATTCGGTACCTCTGCTTTAAATGTCCTTAATATAAAAGCTGGAGACCTAATTTTTAAACAATAGCAAAGAATTTTTATAAAATAAATAGAGAGTAATATTTACAAAAGTCTAATATTTATAAAAGGTGTTATGGTATAAAAAGAATATTTAAATAGGAGGGCAGATATCTTCTGTTCTAATCCCAGCACTACTGACTGCTAGACGTGGAACCTAAGGTCAGTCACTGAATCTCTGTGGCTCTCTGTTCCTTCGTTAATGTAATGCGAGCTTCCCACAAGGTACCTTTGAAATCTAAATTGTGAGATTCGAAAAAAAAGATGGATTCAAGATAAAGCCAATTTCCTATGAGTTCAACCAGCTACAACTATAGAAAGAAATTACCTAAATTCTTTTATGTGTACTGAGTAGTACAACTGTAGTAACCAATTCAAGTCTAGATACTGTGAGACGGTTGAGGAAAGCAAATTTACCGAATAAACAAACATCTCAACAGAGTACCCAAAGTATTTTCATACCTATGTAAAGGTGGACAATAACATGCCCAAAGAGTGTGATGGAATGATGTAAACTTTCTGTGGTTCAAAAATATTAGGTTAAAGGTTACCTTTTGAAGCTTTCAGAACTGGAGGATATACAAAGAGTTAATCAACTAGCATATTGTTTCCACAAAGATTTTTCTAAAAAAGGATTTACAGACTTTTACAGCCAGAAACAATTAGGGAATACTTGTTTCACTACTTCCTTTAAACCAGAAGAAGGCTATTTATTTAAAATAAAATTGCAATATGAAAGTCTGCTAAAAGCACTTTTTTGTTGTTTGTGCATTTTGTTTGTCACCCAATGTCACACTAACAACTCTGCATCTCATTCCAAAGCACATTATACTGCAAGATAAAATGAAAAAAACCATTTTTTGTTTCCCCAAGGGGGAAGCACTTCTGTTAAAAGCAGCTTTTTATGAGACTACTCTTTCTGAATTACCAATAATGCAAACCAAAGAATTAGATACGTACTCTAAAATTTAATATTTGTTCAATTCTTATTCATATCCTATAGACATCCCATGTGTACAAGGGAAAAGTATGCTAAATGCTTAAACGTACTTAAGAACCTGAAAGATTGAACATTTCTGTCCTTCAATCAGCAGGCTGTCAGGTCATGAGCACCCATTTTGCAATAAAAGTTTTCCTGCCTTTCCTATTATTGTACCTAATCTCAGTTGAGAATAGAATGGTCCACAAAGAAAATGGAAACTTTTCATTTTCATGAACGTGATAATATATAACTTTATTTTTATTAAGGGTAGACAAACTAATTTCAAAAAGTATATGTACAATCAAGAACTAGAAAGGTTTTTTAAAAAACTTAAAAATAGTGAGCTGTTTAAAACTACACTTACAGGCTGGCTGGTTAACTCAGCTGGTTAGAGCACAGTGTTGTAACACCAAGGTCAAGGGTTTGGAACTCCATACCAGCTAGCCACCAAAAAAATAAATAAAATAAAAAAAATAAAACTACACTTACAAGTTTAAATATCAAAATCAGAGGAGCTGTCCGGTTAGCTCAGTCGATTAGAACTCAGTGTTATAACACCAAGGTCAGGGAATTCGGATCCCCCTACCAGCCCCGCAGTAAAGAAGAAAAAAAAAAAAAAATTAAATATCAAGATCAGAGATGAATTAAGAAAAAAAATTAATATGAAAGAAATCCATCATGTTTTACTTTTTAAAATGCTCATGTAATATTTTGCTACGATACAAAACAATTCCATTTTCTCATAAGATCTAAAGTAATCTTTCTTTAAAAAAAAGTAATCTTTCTGAAAGAATTCAATTAGATGTGAGTACCAACTGTTACCCTGTCTCTCTGAACCATTACAAATTGGTAAGAGAAAAAACCTAACCTTGAACGTTTTTCTCCTTCTGATGTCCAACTAGCAAAGGCCAGAAATAGTGAGTTCTGACAGGAAAACCTTCTTCCTTCAAAGCCTTCAATAAAGCTTTTGCCAAATCTGAAAGAGATACCATAAAATATCACAAAGCTACCTCAGCAAAACTGACTTAGGTTGATTTTAAACCTAAGAAGATAGTACCTGTTTTATTGGTTAGCAAAGCACAATGAAGCGTGAACTGCAAAGCCGATGAGTGCATCTGTGCTTCCTTTAGCTTCCTACAGTACTCTGTCAGCTTCTCCACAGGCTAGGGGGAAAAAAGTCATATCAGCTAGACTGGCAAATATCCTCCTATTTGACCTTCTACAAATATTCTACCACTTCGGGGATGAAATATTTAAACCTCTTTCTACCTAAAAATCTTGCAACACAAAATCAAGGTTTTTATAATGTTTACAATTGATCTAATTCGGGTCCAGCCCGTGGCTCACTCGGGAGAGTGTAGTGCTGATAACACCAAGGCCACGGATTCGGATCCCATATAGGGATGGCCGGTTAGCTCACTGGGTGAGCATGATGCTGACAACACCAAGTCAAGGGTTAAGATCCCCTTATGGTCATCTTTTAAAAAAAAACAAAACAAAACAAAAAACAATTGATCTAATTCCATAAATTTTCTTATACTATAAGAATGTTATTTCACTGCCAATTACACTATCTACAAAGTAAAAATGGACAGAATACCGTATTCATAGTCACACAGTGTCGTAAAAAGAAACTGCCAAAGTTACTCAGATTGTCTTCCCTTGATATAGAACATGTTAATAAAATTTGCAATGCTGTATCTTCCAATTTTTCAGTGACTAAAAGCAAAATGAGGTTCATTGCATCTGGAAAGAAAACAAAGACATATTTTGTTACTCAACTGAACAATGTTTTTAAACTGCAATCAATGCTAAAGACAAAATTAGGAATTGCAAACACCGAAAGGATATGTCCGCCTAAATAACAATAAAATACTTCCAAATCAAAACATTTCCCTGTATTCATTCAGTCACATTTTTTAGCTTAGTAAGCTTTTTTTAAAGAGTGCCCCCCCAAAAAAAGAAAAAAAGAGTCCTATGTTCACCTACCACAACTCCTTAAGGTTAGAGAATGCTCTTTCTATCATGTAAAAAGAGCAATTCTGATTTTTATAAAAACCATGTAAATAAATTTTTAAGAATTACCTGGAATACATCTTCTTTCATAAGTAATTTTTTCCAAAATTTCTGAGACATATTGAGGATACCCAGCTTTACTAAATCTAAGGATTACTTGCAATAAATCACTGTCCATAAGGTAAAGATCAGACTTCTCCACCTTCTCCAGAGTCTACAGACGGTTCCAGAAATTAGAAGAACAAGTTAGAAACCAATGTTTATTTAAGTATTAATGCTAACAAATTAAAATACTAAGATTCAAAACATTAGGAACGAATACCGTCTAATTGTTTAGGAATTCTTTTATAAAACAGGAAATATTTTATCTCAATAATAACTGTTACATATCAATACCAAAGTACCAAACTATAATAAGAATTCTTCTGAAATACTACTCTCTACATGAAGACATCTATAAAAACAGGTATAAACTATACTTTTCTGCTACATACAAAACATAACACAAGTTTACACAATTGATTTTAAATTATTTTATTCATATGGCCTAAATCATACCTGCTTAACATGGTCAATGTCACCCTTCTCAGCATATGCATTCAGTAATGCTAGGTATGTGTCTGGACCAGGCTCAATTCCAGCCTCTTTCATCACTGTGAGAATATTTTCTGCTTTCTTCATATCTCTGTGAGTTAATTAAAAAAAATAGATTACTATAATATTGCAAAATATAATATAATTATTCAAACTAAAATATATTACTTATGCCGATTAAGATAAAAATTCAAAGTATCATTTGAAATTATGATGTGAGAAAAGGACAAATAGAATTTAACTGATTATATGTTTCTGAAATGATAAAGATCATAAACATCTGATCCCCCTAAAAAACCAAATTATACAATAATTTAATAAGCATTAAATAAGCATTATACCCTTTTATACTAAGTATGTTATGACTCAGATTTACCTTTTAAAGTAATAACAACGTTTAGTAAATTACCCTTCAAAAATAAAAATATTTTCCAGAGCAGTTAATAAACTTTACAAATTTACTCAGCCCAAATTTTTTTAATTTAATAATTTCAAATAAAATTATTGTGAAACTACTTTAAGAGCAAATTATAGAAATATTAATATAAGGCTGGCCAGTTGGTTAGAGCACGATGCTATAACAAGGTCAAGAGTTCAGATCCCCATACTGGCCAGCCACCAAAAAAAAAAAAATTATTAAAATATTAATATGTTTTACTTCACACACGAACGTTTTTCTTGAAGGGGTAAATAAACATGTTTTAGAAATTTTCTATTATAATTTTCTAAAATTTAAACCTCTTTTAAGAACCAAAAGCTTAGGTTGAACATTACCCAGCTCTTGCATGCCCTGTAACAAGGGCACTGAATACTGCTTCCGTGATGGGAAGGTCCTTAGTTTTCATAAATCCAAGAATCTTGCTGCAGTAAAAGAGAAATAAAGATACTTAAGAGAAATGAAGATAGTCCTTGAAAGTATATGTAAAAAATACTATTAAAAACATGTATAGAATTAGGCCTCAAAAAAAAAAAAGGTAAATAAAATAAATAAATAAATAAAAAGAACTAGGCTTTGAGTTATTTTTATTTTTAAGATATAAGGGTTGGCCAGTTAGCTCAGTTGGTTAGAGCATGGTGCTAATAATAAGAAGATATAAGCGCAAGACACGCTTGTTTTAAAAACTATAAAGTGCAAAAAAAAGAGAAAAAGAAAAAACTGTAAAGTGAAAACTGATCCCCTTCCCACAAAATCCCACTCCCTGAAGTATTAATAGTCTTAAAGTATTCATGTTTAAAATACTAATTTTTTAAAATCTGATTGTTCGGGCTGGCCTGTGGCTCACTCGGGAGAGTGTGGTGCTGATGACACCGAGGCCCCGGGTTCGGATCCCATATAGGGATGGCCGGTTCGCTCACTGGCTGAGCGTGGTGCTGACAACACCAAGCCAAGGGTTAAGATCCCTTTACCGGTCATCTTAAATAAATTGAATGAATGAATGAATGAATAAATAAATAAATGAATGAATGAATGAATGAATGAATAAATAAATAAATAAAATCTGATTGTTCTACACTAATTAACCTTTAAAAAGCATAGTTTAGTAAGATTCATTTAGTTAAAAATGAGATTACAATTTATCCCTTATTTCCCAAATCTTCAATTCAAAAGTAATAAATTTTACATAAGCAGAGACATGTCACAACTGATTTTATATGAATCAATGAAATAAAGAGCATATTTCCAGTTTTAAGAATGAACACAGTTTAAATGGCCAAGAACATTTCCCTGAGGAAACCTTTTTTTAAAAAAAAGTAAAGCCAGCTTATACCCCAACAATTTTATGCCTCTGCTCCAATAAATTAAATTTTTATTTACAATAGGTATTTTTAACTCATCTTTTCCCTCTTACAGAATAATTTACACTTTATCTAAGTCACATTACCAAATTTGCTAGACTAAAGTACTTCTAAAATAATGTGCCTTACTAAGAAGAAACTTTAAAAAAAAGGAGTGATTATATTACAGGTTTTTAAAATTTACAAATTTGTTTGCTTAAACATGCATTTATAGATATCCATACCTGGCACCTTCAATATCTCCTACATTACAATAAGCAGCAATCAACCTCTGGTATGTTACCTGTCAATGAAATGGGTTGGTTAATTTAAAAAAATTTTTTTTCTGGGTTAAAAAAAAAAAATGGATGTGACCAATAAATATCCACATAGCAACTACCCACTCGATTTGGCTGAATGTTTGCTTCCTCCATTTTTGCCAGGAAATCAGTTGGTGAGAATTTATGTTCATTTTGAAGATAGACTTTAAGTAAAGCATTGTAGTGACTCACATCATATACAGTACCTGCAAATGGAATTTAAATCAAATTTTTAGAAAAGCATTTAAAAATCATATCCTTTATCACTACTAAAATCATCTGTACCTAAATTTGACAAACAAAAAAGAGTAAAATGACAACTTTAGCATTTCTCCTATCTATCTTAACACTCAGACCTATCTACTTGGATATCCTGTCAGAAAAGGGCAAGCTAACCATATAAGATGGTAATTACTGTATTACCGTACAGTTACAGTAACTGCCTGTTCAAATATTAAAAGGTCTTTTATTAAAATATTATCATGCATAATATTCTTTCTACTAGAAAATGCTGACAATACTCCTAAATTTAAAAATGACTGATTTTTCTATATAAAGCAGTCTTTACCACATTACAGACACAATGCTACTGATCAAAGTTTTTTTCAACAGCAAGTAAATGATTTTAATAGCCTTCTGTAAGAAACCATTTTCTAAAAAATTACATCTACCATTTTCTAAAATGTGATTATTCTCTTGGATTTTTTTTTTTTAAGTTAGATTTGACTGACTGCCGCAAAAAGTAGAAATGGGCGGCGGGGAAACATGGGTTGAAGCCTTTCACTATAAACTCTATTAAATCTTTTGAATTTTGAACCATGTTAATTTATCTACTGTTTAATGAAGTAAAATTTAATTTAAAAAAGTCAAGTTAAATTTGCCTGACCATTTTCTACAAATTCAACTAATGCTACTTTAGTACCCAACATGTGCAAAACACTGAAAAGTTGATGAGGAAGATCCAAATATGAATAAGATATGAGCCTCATCCTCCAAGAGTAAAGTATAAAAAAGACGTGCACAACTCTAATACAAGGCAATTGATGGTAGCCACAAGGGGCATACGGAAGAGAGATATTAATCTGGACTGGAGGTAAAACTCTAGAATGGAGCAATTTAAAGCATGGCTTCAAAAATGGATTGATTAAAAGAGTGAAAACAGAACATGTCAGAAAAGATTAACAATTTGAACAAAAACAGTTAAGAAGATATATATTATCACGGCATGGCCAAAGAAGTATAGCAGATATAATTCTATTTTTAAGAATATAGAATATGGCCGGCCCGGTGGTGCACTCCGTAGAGTGCGGCGCTTGGGAGTGCGGCGGCGCTCCCGCCGAGGGTTCAGATCCCATATACAGACCGGTCCGCTCACTGGTTGAGCGCGGTGCGGGCGCGACACCGAGGGTTGCGATCCCGTTGCCGGTCGTGGTACGGGCGCGACACCGAGGGCTGTGATCCCATTACCGGTCACGAAAAAAGACAAAAAGGAAAAAAAAAAGAATATAGAATATGTCAACATTGAAATGAGATTCTATTATTTTCAGCATTTCCTCCAGAATCCCCGTCAGTCCAGATAGCACAATTCTAGTCACAGATCTGTCAGTAGCTCATTCTGTAACTTTGGACATGTTACCTAAACTAGAAGATCTATTACAGCTTTACAAGTCTGAAAACAAGAGTCACACTGACAATCTACCAGGTCTCTAGCAGTATTAATTCAACAACTACGTATCAAGTATTGTCATGTAAAAAGCAACATGATACTGGCAAAGAGGAAAACAATGAAGTTATTGATTCCACCCTCATAAAGGGTACAGTACAGGGGAAAGACATATTTGGGAATAGGTATAACAGAAAGTAATACATTGTCTATATTTCTATTGAGGAGGTTTTATTAATGCTGAGCAAGGGCTCTTTTGTATTTCAGAACACTGTACTCCCATAATCTTTTTTGCAAATATGTGTCCCAGTCCACATGTTTTTAATTACATGACTTACTGACATATAAAAATTTCTTATTTTTATAAAGTCAACTCCTAATCTTCATTTTTCTGCTGCTTTTATACTTACAAAATTCTTTTCCATTCTGAATTCTAACAGTTACTTATATTTTTAAAAATTTATAAAAATTGGACTTGTCATCAAAATGAATTCTTTATGAATAAAAACTTAAATAAAAACAGGTAAGGATCTGTCTTTATTCTATATTTTCACATAGGTCACACACAGTTTTTGAAGGATTGTGCTAGATATTTTATATATCTGTGGTTATGCTTAATTGGATCCTTTTATCCCTTTTATTTATTATTTTGTTATTTTATCCCTGAAGTTTATTACTAGAAAAGTTATAGATTCTCAAACATTTAATATGCCCAGGTAATTACTGTAAGCTGACTCTCTGGAATTTTTCAGATAAACAATCACATCACCTAAAAAATAATAATTTCTAGTATTGTTTTACTATAAGAAATACATCTTATTTCATAACATTACACATCACAGTTGTTGGCTTTAAATTTTAACATGTTATAGGATACTTCCATTCTTTGCTAAGATATTCTAAAATAACAAATAAACAATGAACTTTATCTAATGGTCTTTTAAACTACTTTATTTTTCTGAATGTGTACTATGTTTATATGGGTCAAAACTGAAAAAGTGTAGAAAGGTATAGAGTAAAAATTGCATGCAACACCAAGATCAAGGGTTGACATCCGCGTATCAGCCAGCCATCAAAAAGAAAAAAAAAAAAAGGAAAGAAAAATTGTATACAGTGTTTATTATCCTTCCAGAAACATTTTAATATTGTATGCACACACACTTTTCTTCAAAATGGTAGCACAGCACACTATACACTGTTCTCCACCTCAGTTTTTATTTATACTTTGGAGAACGTCCCCCCATCAGTATATGAATAGCTCCTTCATTTTTTTTAACAGATGCACAGTATTCTTTTTTATAGACACTCTTTTTTTATCCAGTCCCCCAGTGAAGGACATTAGAGTTGCTTCCAATTTCCCGCTATTAAAAACAATCTACAATGAAGAGTATCCTTTTGTGCGTGGGAATATATCTGTACCTAATTTCTTTTTTTTTTTTTAAAGATGAACGGTAAGGGGATCTTTTTTTTTTTTTTTTCCTTTTTTGTCTTTTTTCGTGACCAGCAACGGATCATAATCCTCAGTGTCGCGCCCGTACCAGACCGGGACTGGCAACGGGATCGCAACCCTCGGTGTTGCGCCCGCACCTCACTCAGCCAGTGAGCGGCCGGTCTGTATGTGGGATCCGAACCCTCGGCGGGAGCACCGCCGCGCTCCCAAGCGGCGCACTGTAGCAGTGCGCCACCGGGCCGGCCAGTAAGGGGATCTTAACTCTTGACTTGGTGTTGACAGCACCACGCTCACCCAGTGAGCTAATCGGCCATCCCTACATGGGATCCGAACCCGTGGCCTTGGTGTTATCAGCACCGCACTCTCCCAAGTGAGCCACGGGCTGGCCCTATCTGTACCTAATTTCTAACAAATGGAACTACCTGATCAAATGGTATGTACATTTATAACTCTGACACACCAAATGCCTTTCTATTTTGCACTTTTTCATTTACCATCCTTGTAAGAAATACCTGTTATGAAAAACTATTTTATTTTTAATGCCCCTAGATGTCACTGTAACTCATCAAATAAATCATATTACCAAAAACCTCTGAATCATGTAGACTTTCCGTAAAATTTAATTACAGCATTTATGTAAAGAAACAATTTTTTATAAAAAGAAAAAATATCAACACCTCTCATACATATCATTTATTCAAACAATCCATACCCAAGTTCTGAAGTTTATCCCATATCAAATGAGCAAATTCTGTTCTCTCTTCGAGCTTTAGTTCAGGCAAGAGAGATCCACAGCTGCGCAGTAGAAGCAAGGCTTGATTACCACTTGGACTACCTATGAAAAAAAGGTTAATGGATAACATTTAACATACTACCAATATCATAAAGATAAATATCAAAATTTTAAATGGAATCAATAAATACTGAAAAAACTTCTGGCTCAATCACCAAAAATAATGAGAGTGTCTGTAAATTAGAAAAATCCTATCCTAACCCACAATGTTACTAAAAGTTACAAGGTAAATTACTTTTTAAATATTAGTCTGCTTTCTTAGGGACTCTACCATTATGAAATCTATATAATCTGCAAGACTCTATTAAATACAAAAATAAAAAGAACCTAATTTATGAGCAGTCACTTGCTGTAATTCAAAGGCCAAGCTTCTCAACAGCTTATGAAAATTGTACAAAGTAGTATAACTAAAACCCATGAATATCAAACTTAGGTTTATAATCAGTTACAAAATAATATAAACTTTCTTATTCCTATATCCATAACCTTTATCTACCTGTCCCTGAAAGCTGACTTTAAAACAAAACAAAAACAAACCACTTATTGTTGTGATTCCATTTATATGAAATACCCAGAATAGGCAAATCTACAGGGACAGAAAATACACTAGTGGTTCCTAGGGCTCGAAGGAATGGGATGATTTGGGAGCTGATGGCCAGGGTTTTCTTTTTGGGTTGATGAAAATGTTCTAAAATTGATTGTGTTGATGGTTGAACAACTCTGAATAAATCGGAGAGAGAAAATGAGAAAGTAGTCTTTAAAATGCACACAGTTATAGTCATAATTGACACCACTTTGGTATCCCTCCTCATGAGAATCTGTAAGTTACACTTAATGTGGCTGAAATCCATGACTGGGCTTCAAGAAGCTGGTGAATCCTCTTAAACTGCATGCAAAATTATGCATGTTTGTCATGTGGGCTATTTTGGAAGGGGGTGGGTTGTGGTGAAGGACTCACAGCTTCCATCAAAGGCATAAGTGACCCACATAAGTTTCAGTAACTAACTGAAAATGAGAAATAATAATTATCAATCAATCTGGAAATCTGCCATATGTGATCATCCTAGGGAAAGCTGACACTATACAATGGAAGGTATAAACTAACACAGTCATACCTCAGTATCCATGGGGAAGTGGTTCCAGGACTTCCAACAGATAGCGAAATCTGTGGATGCTCAAATCCCTGATATAAAATGATGTAGTATTTGCTTATAACCTATACACATCCTCCTGTATACTTAAATCCTCTCCAGATTGCTTTTAATAAATACCTAATACAATGAAAATTCTATGTAAATAGTTATACTGCATTGTTTAGGGAATAATGACAAGAAAAAAGTCTATACATGTTCAGTACAGACATAATCTTTTTTAAAAATATTTTTGATCCAGGGGTGGTTGATTCCACAAATGAGAAACCCATGGGATATGGAGGGCCAACTATATTCCAAGACAATTTACCACTGACAGTGACTATTTCTATAAGCTACAGAAAGCAAAAAGACAATTTTTATTTGCTGATTTTGAAATAAACATCTAAAACAAAATGTTTATTTACTCCAAACTTTGCCCATGAGTTGGAGAGAGAGAGATCACGATCATAGCATAAAATCATGACGATCATCAGAATATAATAAACAAAATTAAAATTATCAAATAAGGTACTCTACAATGAGGTTGCCCCCAGACTAGTATTTATTAAAAAGCTCAACTTTTGAACAGAAAATTTTGAAATACCTGAGCGGCATGTGCTATCAAAGACTTTTTCTAGAAGCGTCTTTGGAATGCGGCCAGTTCTTCGGACAGAATTATCTAATCTCATTAGAGCCCAATCAAATTGACTGGTATTCTTTCTAGCAGAAGAAGCAGACTCCTCTTGAAGATCATTCTTTTTTTCAGCAGCAATGGTATATAGCCTGGCTTGGCTCAGTAGCCCTCTATAAAATGAAACATAATTAGTAATAAACTAAGTCAATCACTATCTATATAGGTCATCGTTTTAATCAAAATTTAGACAGTTTTTAAAATTGGTTATTAAATACCTAAAATCACAGCGCACTACCAAAAATATTCAGAGATGTATGAACTAGTAGGAAAGTAAGTTTTGACATTTGTTTTAGATAAAATCATATACACACAAACATAAATTGAATGTATGATAAATCTCCTGAATAATTGAGAATGTCTTGATAACATTCAATATGGAATCATTTCAAAGTAAGATGGTAATACAGTTTGTTTCAAGTGGTTTCTTCAATCTCCCTTAACCAAAACCTAATGAAGGAAAAGGAAGCCATTTATGCTACAAATCTCCTCACCTCTATAAATTGAGATGAGATCTAAAACATAACCAAAATTCTGATAACTACCTTCAAATGTTTTCTGGGTATAAGCTTATTACGAATTTAAAAGAAGACAAAAGGAGACCAGTTGTAACAACAAGGTCAAGGGTTCAGATCCCTGTATCAGCCAGCTACCAAAAAAGTTAAAATTAAAAAATAAAAAAATAAAAGAAGAACAAAGTCCAAATCAAAACAATGCAGTTTTTTAAAAAGATCATTCAGGCCAAAATAATTTTCAATCTCTCAAAATAAATTTGAAACATATCACTGTAACAATGTTTCAAGTTCCCAATTCTTATTTGCTTTCTACCTGTCAAAATGCTAGTTACAAACTTTTCTTATTATTTAAAGAACCACAACCATCAAAAATAAAACTAGATTCATTTGAGGAAAGACAGAAGGGAAAGAAAAATTTTTTCAAATTAGGTAAGGTCAGAATAGTACATGTGTGTTTATAAAGAGCAAGCAACCTCTAAACCATTCAATATTTTAATAACAGAGAGTCAAATGCTCTAAAACATGCAATCAGAGATATTCCATGCTGTAGAAATACAGGCTGTACCTGGTTTAGAAATATCAGGCTAAAAAAACTGTCCTTACACACGAAGAAAACTCTATCGTAAATCTTCAAGTTGAATTTAAACATTTTCTCTGCAAATATCGCTTTTAACAGCCAAAGTTCCTAATTCTCAGAGATTTACACATATACTCCAAATATCTTAAACTTTCCAACAGCAGCCACTAAATATATCTAAGTAATATGTACTTAGTATATAACTAAGTATAATGTAAAAATATTCTAATTATTTATCCAGGAAATGCCTTCAGGATTACATTTTTCTGGCCTGTGCACATTTTTATCACAGTTAATTACCAAAGTAAATATTTACAAAATAGTGAGTTTAAAAATAAAACTACTGGGCCGGCCTGTGGCTCACTCGGTAGAGTGCGGTGCTGATAACACCAAGGCCACGGATTCGGATCCCATATAGGGATAGCCGGTTTGCTCACTGGCTGAGCCTGGTGCTGACAACACCAAGTCAAGGGTTGAGATCCCCTTACCGGTCATCTTTTTTAAATAAATAAATAAATAAATAAAATAAAACTACTGTTGGGCCGGCCTGGTGGTGCACTGGAGAGTGCACCGCTTGGGAGCGCGGCGGCGCTCCCGCCGAGGGTTCGGGTCCCATGTGGAGACCGGTTCCCGCTCACTGGCTGAGTGTGGTGCGGACGCAACACCGAGGGTTGTGATCCCGTTGCCGGTCAGGAAAAAAAACAAAAGACAAAAAAAATAAAATAAAACTACTGTTGCTTTCCTATCCTATGTTATTAACCTGGAAAACCGGGCACAAACTGAATGATTATGTATGTGACATTGCAGTAAGGAAAGCTATACCAGAAGTTTCACCACAAGATTATGTAAAACACAGAGACAGTAACTGATACTAGATAACAAATTTTACCACTGTGACCTGTGACAAATCACAACCACTCTAACCATCAATGATTCCACCTTTATGAATAAATAGGATGAAAAACAATGAAAACTTCAGGATACTAAATAAGATTATGCCATCTTTGTAAACCTGATGATCAGCACACTGCAGATGGCTAATTTTTGAAAGAGCTGAATTAATTAATGCTAGATTACCTCCAAACCATAGAACGTACATTCCCATGCATATTTATCCCTTACTTTCAAAAGGCTTCTATGGACATTATATGGTTACAGTATCAGTTGTGACTAAACTATGTCCACTGTCACCCAGAACAATGTGTCAAGTTCAGGCGAGTGTGCAATAATATTGTTCAACAACAAAAGCTGATAAATACAGAAATTTCAAAACTGGAGTGGAGTATCTTTGCCAAAGTTTTTTATAAAACCCAAATCTGATAAACCATTAAAGAGCAAAAAATTAAACTCTGCTAAAATGCAGTTTTAAATTGTAAGATCAAACACAAATGAAATTCAGGCAGAAAACAGAGATACTTATAAACCAGCACGTCATTCTGAATATTCTGAAGCTAATTTTTCTCACAAGTGAGTCTTTAATATAGTCAAGTCTCCTTAAAGTAAGTGTGCTTGGCTTTAATTAAATAGAAATACGAATATACTGTAAAATAAACTGGGGTGAGGGGAGAATTATATATTTAATCAAAGGATTCCTCACTCTTCAAAAGGATTCTCCAGTGCTTTCTACATTAACTATATGGCTGATTCATTCGTTCATTCATCCCTTCATGCATTTATTGGCAGCTGGCCAGTAGGGGATCCACAGAATTTATTTTTAAATTCACTTTGAAGGGAACAAGAACTTCACAGCCCAGAGCAATGGGTGTGTTGTGTCAGAAAGAACAAGTCAAGGGGTTAAGGTGAGTCCATGCATGCTGGAGTACACTGCCTCCCAATCGTAATAACCAAAATTGACGTAACCATGGAAGGGAAAATTCTTTTATCAGTAGATCCTTCACATTTTCGAGTTAAACTTCTCAGGTTCCCTTCAGAGACTCCGACTCTCACCACTAATACTCATATTTAGGTTATCCATGAGTTTCCTCTGGTAAAATCTGGCATTTAAAAAGATATTTTTCTCAGTTTTTAAAAAAAATTATGGTGGTAGTGGTTTTTACTTTTACCCTTTAGTACAAAAAATAACAATTTTATATTTGAGCATCCATATTTCAAAAAAAAGAAGCAAAGACCAGATTATTATAAGCAGGCTTCCACAGGACTCCCATTTTAAGCCTGCAGCATTTTTTAAAATTAATGGACTTTACTTTTTTAGAGCATTTCTAGGTTTACAGAAAAATTATGCAGAAAGTACAACATTCCCATATACTTTATTCCCCCTCCACACACACAATTTCCCTTATTAACATCTATTAGTGTGATATATTTGTTACCAATGATGAACCAATATTGATACATCATTACTAATGTTCATAGTTTACATTAGGGTTCACTCTTGATGTGTACACATCCATAGGTTTTGATAAATTTGACATGTATCTACCATTACAGTACCATAGAGAATAACTTCACTGCCCTAAAAATGTCCTGTGCTCCACCTATTTATCCCTTTCCCCCTCCTGCTGAACATGTAGCAACCACTGATCCTTTTACTTGTCTTTATAATTTTGCCTTTTCCAGAAGTCATATGTTGCCTTATACGGTATGTAACCTTTTCAAGATTGGCTTCTTTCGTCTAGCAATACACATTTAAGGTCCCTCCATGTCTTTTCATGGCATTAAAGCAACTCATTTCTTTTTAGTGAATAGTATGCCTTTGTATGGATGTACACATTTTGTCTATCCAGTCACCTACTGAAGGACATCTTGATTACTTCCAATTTTTGGCAATTATAAATAAAGTTGCTATAAATATTTGTGTGGACATAAATTTTGAACTCATTTGGGTAAATACCTAATGGCAAACCTATGTTTAACTTTGTAAGACACTGCCAAACTAGCTTCCAAAATATTCACTGCTGTACATACCATTTTGCATTCCTACAAGTGATGAATGAGGGTGCCTGTTGCCCACATCCTCACCACCATTTGGTGTTTTGGATTTTAGTCATTCTAACAGGTGAACTATCTCATTGTTGTATTAATTTATAATTCCCTAAAGACATACAATGCTGAGCATCTTTTATATGCTTATTTGTCAGTTATATGTATTCTTTGGTGAGGTATCAGTTCAGATTTTCTGCCCATTTCTTAACTAGGTCGTAAGTTTTCCTATTGTTGAATTTTAAGAGTTCTTCGTATGTTTTAGATAGTCTCAGTGTTTAATTTTTCAAGTAAACTTTTTAATAAAGCATTATTCATTCTGTTTTAACTTCAAATGTACACCAAACTAATCATATATGGTCTTAAAACTCTTCCCTTCCTGTTTTTCTCTTCTTCACTGGTATTACGAGCTAGTTTAGCATCACTTTGGAGCTATCAGAGTTTAAAGAAGAGGAATATAGATACAGAACAGAAGAAGTGTTATTAATAGCTAATGTTTAGTATGTGTTTACTATATGCTAGGTACAAGAAAATTATGACTATAACCCCCTTTTTACTGATGAGAAAACTAAAGCAGCTTGCCCAAAGTCATAGTAAAAGCTAGTTAATGACAGGATGACAGGACCAAGATTTGTACTCAGGCAGTCCCATTCTGAAATGAGCTCAATGTGATGGAAGGGCATCAAGGAAACTAATCTGACTGCAATGGAGGGAGGGGGGTTTCACACTGGAAAGTGGTAAAAATTAAACCCACACAGGAAAGGTAAGACCAGATCATGGAACACCTCCAATGGCAGGTAAGTAAGGGATTTGGAATTTAAGACATGCTTATAAAATACAAGATTTCCACAGAACTGCTCTCTCAGATTATTTTGTTGCACTACTGTGTAGGTAATGGGGATCTCTAATTTATCTCTCATCTAATTTCTCTTCTCACCAAACCCTAATTGTAGTCCACTTGAGTTTTTTTAGTCTGTTGATACACTGGATTACATTGCTATAGACTGATTGAATTGTATCCCCCAAAGTTCACATATTAGAAACTTAATTTCCACTGTAACTGTTGAGGGTGAGAAATCCTATTACAGTAATTGAAAGGTGGGGCCTTGAAGAGGTGATTAGATTGTAGGACCACACTGTAGTGAATGGATTAATAATGATGGCCAGGGGCATGATCCTGAGGGCTTTAAAAGAGAACATGTGAGAATCTCTCTCTGCTCCACCATTTCTGCCTGTGAGACCTCTGAGTCACTGTCACCACCACCAAGACTCTTACCAGATGTGTTCCCTGCATGTGAACTTCACAGTCTCCAAAACTGTAAACAATAAATTTTGTTTTCTATGTAAATCACCCAGTTTCAAGTATTTATGTTATAAGCAATAGAAATAGACTAATACATACATCAATTAATTTTCAATGTTGAATCAGCTTTGCACACCTGTAATAAATAAACCCCACTGGGCGTACCAGCCAGCTGTCCAAAAAAAAAAAAAATTCAAGGTATATACTTCTTTTTATACACTGCTGGATCCACTTGAGTTTTAAAATGTCAAAAATTCAAAATAAAAAAAAAAAGAAAGAAAAAAAAGGAAAAAATTTCAAAAGGACCAAAGTCAAGGGTTCAATCCCCTTACCAACCAGCTACCAAAAAATAAATAAATAAAAACAATAATGTCTCCTCCTAAAAGTAGTTGGTACTCCTATCAAATTTCTCCATTGCTACCAACTACACCACTACTACACTGTTCCCTCAACCACAAAATCTGATGGTAATTATTTCTGAGGCCCTTGTTAAACCCAGAATACATGGATTTTTTTTTTTTCTTCTCATTAAACTCTGTTTTAATGGGTCTCAAAATTCTGTGACAGATTTTTGGTCAAGTTGTTTCCATTAAAAAGTACTGATTTTTTTAAAAACTAATAACTTAAAACTGCCACACACACACAAAAAAATGGTTCACAAAACATTCTCCTTTCCTTCTGAAGGTTTTACGATGCATTGTTATCATTAACCAGTCTTTTACTATTAAACTTAAATGGCCAATTGTGATAAACAGTTCTGAGACCGTTCTTCCACCACTGATTAAGACTGGGGTGGCAGGTATTAGGGATAATATTCATTTAGCCTTCTGAGCTTTCTGGGCAGACTTGGTGACCTTGCCAGCTCCAGCAGCCTTCTTGTCCACTGCTTTGATGACACCCACAGCAACTGTCTGTCTCATATCACGAACAGCAAAACGACCCAGAGGAGGATAGTCAGAGAAGCTTTCAACACACATGGGCTTGCCAGGAACCATATCGACGATGGCGGCATCGCCAGATTTCAAGAATTTAGGGCCATCTTCCAGCTTCTTACCAGAACGCTGATCAATCTTTTCCTTCAGTTCAGCAAACTTGCAAGCAATGTGAGCTGTGTGACAATCCAGTACAGGGGCATAACCAGCACTGATTTGGCCTGGATGATTCAGGATAATCACCTGAGCAGTGAAGCCAGCTGCTTCCATTGGTGGGTCATTTTTGCTGTCACCAGCAACATTGCCACGACGAACATCTTTGACAGACACACTCTTAACATTGAAGCCCACATTGTCTCCAGGCAGAGCTTCACTCAAAGCTTCATGGTGCATTTCAACAGACTTTACTTCAGTTGTAACGTTGACTGGAGCAAAGGTGACCACCATGCCAGGTTTGAGAACACCAGTCTCTACTCGGCCCACAGGAACAGTACCAATACCACCAATTTTGTAGACATCCTGGAGGGGCAGACGCAAAGGTTTGTCAGTTGGACGAGTTGGTGGCAAGATGCAATCCAGAGCTTCAAGCAGTGTAGTTCCACTGGCATTGCCATCTTTATGAGTGACTTTCCATCTTTTAAACCAAGGCATATTAGTGCTTGGCTCCAGCATGTTGTCATCATTCCAACCAGAAATTGGCACAAATGCTACTGTGTGGGGGTTGTAGCCAATTTTCTTAAGG
>NW_007728951.1:98171-127883 GCF_000696425.1 Galeopterus variegatus
TCCACGTCCTCGACAGCACCCCAGCCTCTGGTGAGGGCCCTGTGTCCTCACGAGGCAGAAAGGGGGTTAGGTCTACAGCAAACATTAAACATAGTCCAGCTCTTAGCCAGACTGAATAAAACTTCACACTAAAAGTCTGATTACTTCAGTTTCCGTTACCAGATTCACCATGTCCCACTGTAAACAAAAAATTACAAAGCATACTACAAGGCAAGAAAAAACACAGCCTGAAGAGACAAAGCAGGCATCAGAACCAGACTCAGATATGATACAGATTTTAAAATGATCAGATTGAGAATTTAAAATAACTACAATTAATATAAAGACTAATGGAAAAAGTAGAGAATATATAAGAAGAGACAGGTACTGTAAGCAGAGAGATGAAAACTCGAAAACAGAGTCAAAGGAAATGTTAGAAATCAAAAACACTGCCACAGAAATGAAGAATGCCTTTGATGGGCTCATCACTAAACTGGACACAGCTGAGGAAACAATCAGTGAGCTTGAAGATATGTCAATAGAAGCTTCCCAAACTGAAATGCAAAGAGAAAAAAAAGAATGAAACAAAACCAGAACAGAATATCTAAGAAATGTGGGATAATTACAAAAGGTATAACATAAAATTGTAATACCAGAAGGTGAAGAAAGAGGAAGGGGCAAAAAAATATTTAAAGTAAAAATAGCTGAGAATTTTCCAAAATTAGTGAGATACATCAAACCACACAAACAGTAACCTCGAAGAACATCAAGCAGGATAAAAAAACAAAAAATGTATAGGTAGGCATATCATACTCAAATGGCGAACAAACAAACAAAAAAAACAAAGAGAAAATCTTGAAAAAGCTAGAATAAAAACCATCTTTCTCAGAAAGGAACAAGGGTAAGAATTACATTGGACTCCTCATCAGAAACCATGAAAACAGAGTGTAGTGAAATTAAAGTATTTAAAGAAAAGAACCTACCATCGTAGAATTCTGTATCCAGTCAAATTATGCTCCAAAACTGAAAGAGAACTCAATAAACTAGGAACAGAAGGGTTAGGAACTTCCTCAACATGATAAAGCCCACATATGAAAAACCCAGACCAAACATTATATTCATCAGCAGCCTCCTTCTCAAACTTTTCGATAGTTCTTTTGTCGATCCCACCACATTTGTAGATCAGATGGCCAGTAGTAGTGGACTTGCCCGAATCTACGTGTCCAATGACGACGATGTTAATATGAGTCTTTTCCTTTCCCATTTTGGCTCTAACTTAGCGGTGGTTTTCACAACACCTGTATTCTGGCGGCAAACCCGTTGCGAAAAAGCCAGAATACATGGATTTTTGCAACAAACCCCTAATTAGTTTCTCAGGCTTCAGCTTCTTTTCACATAACTGCCAGATCAATCACTCCTGAAGCCATCTTTCTTCATGTCATTACCGCTTTAAGATTCTATAATTGTTCTTTATTTTTATCATGACAAACCTAAATTCTTTCATTTATTAGTTCAAAAAATATTTATTGGGCACTTTGTATGTATAAGGCACTGTGCTAGGATCTCTACTTATCTAATCAGTAAATCCGATAATCAATTAGTTAAACTTAAAAAAAAAACAATTGTGGTAAGTACTATGAAGAAAATCAACAAGGGGCTATGATAAGAGAATAACAGCAGGGTTCTACTTTAGATAAAATGTTCAAGGAAGGTGATGTTTAAATTTTTTGGCTAAGGATGAAAAGGAACATCCATACAGATAGCAGGGGAGGAGTATTCCAAACAGAGGTAAAACAGTCAACAGGCCAGGTGAGTGACCAACAGATGGCATCAGGAATGAGGTTGGAGAGGAAAGACTAGGCTGGATCATGAGGGATTTTGAAGATAAAGAGTTCAGATTTTATTCCAGGTACTGATTTTATTCCAAGTACAGAACTGTATCAGAACCTTATTGAAGGTTTATAAGCACGATCTATTTCTCTTTTGAAATAACTAGTCTTTGGATCCCCATACAGGCCAGCCACCAAAATATATTTTTTAAAAAAGCTAACAGAAAAGTCAGTCTAGCTGGCTGGGTGGAGTAGCCAGAATTAAAACAGAGATATCACTTAGAAACTGTTGCAATAATCCAGGTGAGAGACTGATTGAAACTTAGACCAGAGTGGGCAGTGGAGATGGGAAAGAAATATGTATCACCAAGGCCTCCACCTGATTTAACCACAAATTCTAGGCAACAAGCCTCACCAATAAATTTGTTAATCCTGACTTCCATTCAATGAAAAAAATTTCATGTCAGAGTGACCTAGAGAGGCTTACTTAACCCTCTGTATATCTCCTATCTGATTATGGACCATTGCATCATTTTTATAAACACTTGATAAGCACAATCTTAAGAAACACAAAGGGCTGGCGTTAACTCAGTTGGTTAGAATGCAACCTTATAACAGCAAGGTCACAGGTTCAATTCCTGTACCAGCCAGCCACCAAAAAAAAAAAAAAATAGTGTATAACCCATACAGAGAGGAAAGAAAAAAAAAGAAAAAAAGAAACACAAATGGAAAGCTCCATGGCATAGTGGAAACACCACATGCACACTGGCCTGAGTTCAGGTTCTGCCATTTGTAAGATATGTGACCTTGACCAAAATACTGCAACCTTCTGTGCTATGGTTTGAGTGTGTGTCTCCTCCAAAACTCATACTGAAATCTAATTGCCATTCTAAGTATATTAAGAGAAGGGCCTTTAAAAGGTGATTAAGCTATGAGAGAGCTCCATCCTCATGGGCTGGTTTAATGCCTTTAAAAAGGGGCATTCAGGAGTGGGTTCCCTCTTGCCCTTCCACCTTCTGCCATGGGAAGATGCAGCAAGAAGGCCCCGGACAGATGTCAGTCTCCCAATCTTGTACTTTCCAGCCGCCAGAACTGTAAGAAATAAATTTCTGTTCATTATAAATTACCCAGTCTCAGATATTCTGTTATAGCAGCACAAAAAGTACTAAGACATTCTCTAAGCCTGTAATTTGGGGGTGAACAACAGCATTTACCTCACAAGGATACTACTTGTTAAGATTAACTAAGTTAATGCAGTATTTCCCAAAATATTGCATTTCTGCTAGGCAAGATGATTTTTAGATAGCACTTGCCCAAAGATTTTCCATTTCAGTAGTTTTATTCTAATAATAAAATCACCTCAAGCTCTTTATTTTACTAACATTTTTTCTTATGACAAAATTAAGTTATATAAATGTCAGTTTAAATCTAAACCAATGTAAAGAAAATTATCAAATATAACTAATAGCTGAAGAAATACTCGGATTTGACAAAAAAATCTGAAGGCAGTACACAAATGCCCAAAGCTGGGCAACAGTAAAAGTGTACATCAAGGACCTGGCAAAATAAGTTTAATAAATATTAACTAAGTATTCACTAATTCTTAAATGTCTTAACAGAAATCACAAGACAACTTTAAAAGGCCTGTTCAAATCCAAGCTGTGCTATTTAATAGCTGTGTGACTCTGGGAAAAGCAATTGGTCTTTCTAAGCATTAGTTTCTTTATATGAAGAAAAATACCTACCTTGTGAAGAGCACATGAGAAAAAAACAAATATAAGACTCCTAACAAAGCAGTGTTCAATAAATAATGGCTCTCTTATTACAGAAGGTGTTCAATAAATGTCTGTTGACTGGGGCCGAGTCCATGGCGCACTCGGGAGAGTGTGGCGCTGGGAGCGCAGCAGCGCTCCCGCAGCGGGTTCGGATCCTATATAGGGATGACCGGTGCACTCACAGCGCTCACTGGCTGAGCACAGTGCAGCCGGTCTCAAAAAGGACAATAAATAAATAAATAAATGTCTGTTGACTGATTTTTTAAAAAATCTTTTGTAAAGTTAAATCACAATGAACTTTCTCCCTAAACAATTTTATAAGACCTCAATTCTCCAAAAAGCCTTGCCAAATTAAGTTGTCCCTCAAACACAGACCATTTGGAAAGTCAGAGAATTTTAGACTACTAGAAAAGCCACTAACAACTTTCTATACTTGATAACAGTCTCCTGGCTTGAAATACGAATCCTTTCCCCCTATCCAGATGTCCCCTCCATATACAGCTCCTCCAGTCCAAAGGGCTATCTCCTCTGTCTCAGCTATGACGGAAAGTGATGAAGAGTCAGTTAACCAGATTGGGACCTATGATGTGATATGCAGCGAGATACTCTTTAGAATCTATAAAATGAGAGTGGGATGTACTAGATTCTAAAGATTCCTTCCAGGGGCCGGCCCGGTGGCGCACTGCTACAGTGCGCCACTTGGGAAGCACGGCGGCGCTCCCGCCGAGGGTTCGGATCCCACATACAGACCGGCCGCTCGCTGGCTGAGCGAGGTGCGGAAGCAACACCGAGGGTTGCGATCCCGTTGCTGGTCCCGGTCCGGTACGGGCGCGACACTGAGGGTTGCGATCCGTTGCCGGTCACGACAAAAGACAAAAAAAGGAAAAAATAAATAAATAAAAAAATAAAGATTCCTTCCAGATTTTACATTCTGAGATCTTATCTCGTGCTTACTTAATTGGAACAGTCTTTAATTACAAAATGTATAATGTATCATGTATTGCCTTTTTAAAAATGTTTTTACGTCCATAAGTAATCTGTACAGCATCTAAAACACAACATATTTAAAACACTTCAGAACTGGGAAACACAGTTATCTGCAGTTGAATCCAACTTAATATCCTGGATAAATTACTTTAACCTCCTAAGCCTCAGTTTCCTAATTTGTAGTATCAACCCACAGAAGATGAAATGTATGTATGATATACATATGAACACATTTTGAAAATGATAAAGATCCAAACTAAAGGCACCATTGTTGGTCCTTACCTCCAAATCTACTCTTCCTAATTCTGTTAACCCTCCCTAATCTCCTGTTCTCTTTCTCTTAAGAAGAAAAGTAAGTTTCCGCCGCTTGGGAGTATGGCGGCGCTCCCGCCGAGGGTTCGGATCCCACATACAGACCGGTTCCCGCTCACTGGCTGAGCGAGGTGCGGGTGCAGCACCGAGGGTTGCGATCCCGGTGCCGGTCCCGGTCCGGTACGGGCGCGACACTGAGGGTTGCAATCCATTGCCGGACACGAAAAAAGACAAAAAGGAAAAAAAAAAAAAAAAGTCAGTTTCTTTTCAGTTTTGCACCACCTAGTTCGGGCACTATTTCCCCTAATCTGCAGCACCAATATTGTTCCTAACTGTCTGTCTATTCCCACTCTCTCTCTCTCTCCTGTAGTCTATGTAAACTTTGTTAAGAGACCTGTACTTCTCAAAATCCTCCACTGGCTTCCAACCATCAAACCAACCTTCTAATCAACCTTAGTATTAACTAGCCTTTGCAGAATCAACATCCACCACACCCCACATGGCCACACAGCATGAAAGTACAGCTTCCAAGGCTGGCTGGTTAGCTGAGTTGGTTAGAGCACCGTGTTATAACACCAAGGTTAAGAGTTCAGATGCCCCTACTGGCCACTCACCCAAAAAACAAAACAAAATAAAATGGTGTTAAAGTACAGCCTCCAAGTCTCTTCACGCACTTCTCTACCCTTGGAACACTGTGAATAAGGTAAGAGCTGGCTTTTAAGAAAGCATTTGTCTAAAACAAAGAAAAAGCACTGAAATGGGAAAATAAAGAGCAGAACTAAAGAATACAAAAGAGAAGTGTGCACTTTTTGGTGCTTCGATTTTGAAAACAGATTAATAAATTCTAATAATTTTACTCATCTGTCCTCAGACAGGAAGTTCCTGGAAATCAAAAGCAGGGTGAATTTGTAGAAACACCCTACAGTACATAAATGGGTTAAGTACCCCTTTACCCTCTGTATCTCACAATATCTCTTCCTTGGTGTCTAAGGACTCAGACACTCGGGGCCGGCCCGTGGCTCACTTGGGAGAGTATGGTGCTGATAACACCAAGGCCACGGATTTGGATCACCTTACCAGTAATCTTTAAAAAAAAAAAAAAAAACTCAGACACTCGACAATCATTTGACACGTGCTACCTACCACAACGTCAGACACCAAAGGAGGCAAAAAGAATAAGACAAAGACCATATCTTCCAGGAACTTACAACCTGGTCTGGAGTGTTGGTGGTTGCACATGCAACAGTGCTAATGGACACTTTAGTGAACAGTATCTAAAAGGAGGCACAAGAAAGGAGCAGTCAGATGGAAGAAGCAAGACACCTGAGTAGGGTGAAAGGAGAGAAACATCCCAAGAGGGAACATCCCATCCAAAGGCAAGGAGATGTACAACATGGCCCATCAGAACCTTGATGATCCACAACCAAGAGCACTTTTATGATCTCGGAGCTTGTAAGAAATACAGAATTTCAGTCCCTTGCCTAGCCCTACAAAATCAGAATGTGTGTTTTAATAAGATCCCCAAGGAATCGTGCTCACTATAGTTTGGGAAGCCCTGCTGTAGAACACTTCAAAGCAGTAGTTTGGTATGGCTAGAACACAGGATGCCATGGGAAGGAACACATAAGAGGTGAGGCTGCAGAGGTATCTCCAGCTCACAAAGCACCTGTTCTAAAGAGTCTGGACCTCATTCTGGAACCGGTGGGATCCACCACAGTGCTTAATTGTAAATAGGAAAACAACAGGATCAAGTACCAGGGAAACTAAGGCATTATGATGGGAGTTAGAGGAAGAGATTCATCCCAAATAAAGTAATCTAACGAATTCCCATGTCTCCTTCATTTCCTCACTTTTTGTTCATTCTTCTACCCACTGCAATCACACCACTGGCAAAGGCCAGTATCTTACTTATTAACTCTTTATTGTATATTTTAAATTTAAAAGCTCATGTGCTTTGAGGAACAATTGTAAAATACAGGAACAAAAACAATAAACTAGGGCCGGCCCGGTGGCGCACTGCTACAGTGCACCGCTTGGGAAGCGTGGTGGCGCTCCCGCCGAGGGTTCGGATCCCACATACAGACTGGCCGCTCACTGGCTGAGCGAGGTGTGGGAGCAACACCAAGGGTTGCGATCCCGTTGCCGGTCCCGGGCCGGTACGGGCGCGACACTGAGGGTTGCGATCCGTTGCCGGTCACGAAAAAAGACAAAAAGGAAAAAAAAAAAAAACAATAAACTAAAAATCACCCTTAATTCTGGGCCGGCCTGTGGCTCACTTGGGAGAGTGTGGTGCTGACAACACCAAGCCAAGGGTTAAGATCCTCTTACCCATCATCTTTAAAAAAAAAAAAAATTACCCTTGGGCCGGCCCGTGGCTCACTCGGAGAGTGCGGTGCTGATAACACCAAGGCCCGGGTTTCGGATCCCATATAGGGATGGCCGGTTCGCTCACTGGCTGAGTGTGGTACTGACAACACCAAGTCAAGGGTTAAGATCCCCTTACCGGTCATCTTTTAAAAAAAAAAAAAAAAAGGGCCGGCCTGTGGCTCACTCGGTAGACTGCGGTGCTGATAACACCAAGGCCATGGGTTCGATCCCATATAGGAATGGCCGGTTTGCTCACTGGCTGAGCGTGGTGCTGACAACACCAACTCAAGGGTTAAGATCCCCTTACCGGTCATCTTTTAAAAAAAAAAAAAAAAAAATTACCCTTAACTCTATTACCCAGAAAGAGCCATTGATATATATCCTTCTAGTCATTTATGTATGTGTGAAATGTTATTTAATTTTTATAAACGACATCTTAATTACCGAATCCACTTTTTAGGCCTTGACCTCTGGCATATTACTATGTCCCCCAGATTTCCCCTCATGAAACCCTTTTCCTGGCATTGCTGACATCCCTCTTTCCTCTTCTTTTTAGAATTTTTCTCACTTGCTTTGTTCCTTCCTTTTTCCTTTGTTCATCTATTAAATGCTGATGTCCTTGGGTGTTTTGCCCTTGGTCCTTTTATGTTTTCTCACTTTTTTCATTCTCCTTCGGTTGACCTCTTCCATTATCTGCGTATTTCTGAAACTTCTCAAGTAAATGCAGAATCCTGGGAAAGGTTTTATTTTTCAGGTGGGAAAGATGTGCGCATGCTTATAGGCTGTGAGATAGACTGTACAGAAAGAGTGTTCAGAGTCCAGGAGAACGAGGGAATAAATACCTCTTTATTGCCTGTTAGGATCTGAGCACACAGTGGTGAACAAGACAAAGTCCTGCTCTCATGTGGCTTACTTTCTACTGAGGAAACAAACAGAGAACAAATAAGTCAGTAATAATATAAGACAAGTGAGATGTGCCATGAATAAAACTAAAATATGGTAATGTAGTTTTTTAGACTGAGGGTCGAAGTAAGGCTTCTATGAAGAGACAACATTTAAGTTTAGTCCTCAATGACAAGAAAACAACTTTACAATGATAAGGGGGAATAGCTTTTTACCTCTATTTTACAGATAATGAAAATGAGGTTCAGACAGGTTAGATAAGATGTCTAAGATTATGCAACAAGTAAATGGAACCTGGGTCTGATGAACACAGACCAATACTCTTTCTAAATTGTGTTCACTGTTTATTCAGTTTTCCTCAAATGCAACAATGAAGATGAAATATACCAATGACACTCCTCTGGCTTCACAAGGATGCTCAGTACTGGCAAAATAAGAGTAATTGGCCTACCTTTCTATAAAGAAACTCCTTGAAAGCCTAGAAATGTATTTCTGTGAAAGCAGAGGCATGATTTCTGAAGATTAACTGTTCAGGCCTAATAAGAAAACACATGCAGGCTCCAAATTACAAGTAGACTACATTCCAAAAATTTATAACTAAGTTGTTACAAAATCATAAAACATTTCCTCCATATAATATTACACAGAGATCACGTTTCCAGACTGGTCCCTGAAGGTCCATATAATCATAGTTATTACTGTTGTACTAACTAAAAAGGCACTTACTACGTATCAAGTCCTATATTAAGTGTTTTATATAGACACTCTTGCCATACTAACAACATTATTACCACTCCCATCTTACAGCTAAGAAATATGAGGCCTAGAGATGTCACCTAACTTACCCAATAGCATACTGCAAATAAATTGAGCCTGCAGTCCAGCCCAGCCTATTCCAGACCCTTAGCTCTTAGTTCTTATGCTAGCTCCCAAAGTACCTTTATTTATAAGCACTAATCTTTCAAAATCAGTTTCCCTCCAATGCCAAAACCTCAGCCCCCATCACCTTTTCTCTGGTGGTCAGAATTCTACCCAAACAAACACTTTCATCAACCTTCCTTATCCCGTCCCCTCAAAAGTCTATACCAAACCTGACTCCCGATAAACCTCAATCCATGAGGGCATCCATTCATAAAGGTATTTATTCACACATTTGACACCCAGTGAGAGTTTAACTTGCCTTTGCATCCCCAGATCCCAATAGTGCCTTGCATGTGTTCACTTACTCATTCAACATTTATAGATCATACTATGACAATTCACAACCCAAACGCCTTCGTGTAAGTACTGAAGGAGAAATCAAGAAAATACCGGCAAAAGCCCAAACTAGTCATAATCAAATGTCCAGCTCTAAGCTATCCCTAGTTCATCCAAAACTCCCAAAACAACCCCCCTCCAAAAAACACCAAAACTCTCGAAACCTAAATACTAAAAGGCTACTGATTACCAACAGTGACCTCACACGGGACAGCACCCAAGCCGGCCAATCTTAAGGAGAATACCAACCCACCCCACAGCAGCCTTCAAAGCACCCCCTCCCCCCACTTCATTGGCCATCGGTAGCCCAAGGGCAGGAAAACCCAGTTCGAGCTGCCGAGAGCAAGATTCATTCAACCCGGAAAGAAGCCGTGCCCGCGGCCATGACCTTCTGAGAGCGCTTAACCCTATCACCTGAAAACCTCGGACGGAGAGCGTGGGTCCGAAGCCCAGGGATGCTTGGTCCTGGGGCGGCGAGCAGCATGGTGAGGCCACAGGCGGGACCCAGCCTCCGCTAGCGCCAACGACCCCAGGGACCCCCGCGCTGCAGCGTGGCTGGAGGAAGGGCCTGGGTACTCACCCGCCGACAGGCCCGGCGCGAGCGGCAGGCGGGCATGGGGCAGCGTGCCGCCGGCACGGGCCGCCCGCGAGGAGACGCAGGGAAAGCGGGAGACGCGAGGCTGACCCCGCGCGGAGGAGCCACCGGGCAGGTCTCAGCAAGGCTGCCATTACTCGGTCGTCCCCACAGCAGCATGCACGTTCCGCCAGAAGGCCAGGAGGAGCACGTGACCGCGGGGTCGCCCGACGTGGGCGAGACCAAAGGCCAGGCGTGCCAGATCTAGGGGCAGGCAAGGGCCGTTTTCCGTTGGAAGATGACAAACTCTACTTCTGTGGGGAGACAGGAGCCCCATACAATACTGAGATAAAAAATAGTGCTTTATTTATTATCAAAGGCGTTTCTTTCTCCGTCTCATGCCCCTCATCTCAGTATGTTCAGTCTCTGCACCCCTGTGCTTTTCAGTTGGTACAGTCGCAAGAGGTCGACTCCTCCCAGGTTGGCGTGGGGGCTTGCAGGAGGCCAACTAGGAAGAACACCGGGAATACTCGAGAAGGGCCGACTGTGAAGATCCCGGAGTATGGGACGATTGGCGTTCCCGAGAGCGGAGGTTGCCGCTTACTTTCAGCGGTTTGTTCTCGGCGCCGAAGTTGCCGCTCTCACTGATAGGAACGTGCCGTAGGTTTGAGGAATGTGGGCCAGAGGAAATGTCAGGACCTTGACACGGTGTTGGGGCCTCCACGATTAAACGGTGTGATTTGTATTATTGGGACCTGGGAGTACGCAGGCCCAGCCCTAAATGCGTACGCAGTACCTCGCCTTGCGAAATAGACGGGTACTAACAAAGGTCGTGTGGTTTGAAAGCAAGAACGGAACTCCTTTTTCCAACCCTCCCTCCCCTAGCCCGCCCCTCCTTTCAGTAAAAGCCCCGGTATAGGAGGTAAGAAAACAATGTAATTAACGACTTCAGCTAAGTCTGGGAAGCAAACAGTAGGCAAGTTCAACGTGTTGCCGCCTCACAGGGCTTCCATACCGGAAGGGTTCCCTGTGCACACGTGGGACGCCTGAAACAAGTTTCCGCTCCTTCCTCGCCTGGCTGTGTCCTGCGGGTCCCCAGGGGAACGAACACTCAGATGTTTCCTCCGAGGCCCTCCCGTGGTAGTTTCCCGTTGGACTGTTTGTTTACCCCCACAGCAGCCTTCAAACTTCTTGATCACAGATATTGTAACCTCTTATTGTAGCCGAAGCACCTACCCTGTGCCAGGCACACAGTAGGTTGCATTAAATATTAATCGAATTAATGTGTATTTTGAGATTACTTAGCTCACCACTCTGAGATGGGGAACCTGAGACACCCCCCCCCCCCCTCCCATTAAATGATTTACTTTGCGTTATACCACTGGGCATTAGGAATATAATTTATTCACTCATTTAACACTTATTTATTGAACACATATTGAGTGTCAGACACTATTTGAGATCTTGGGGATACAGTGGAGAACAAAACTGACCAAGTCTGGACTCTGATTAAGCTCTCCAATGTTTAGTTTGGAAAGACAGAACTGTGACCTAAATCAGGGTAAAAGGATTGAGAGTGTCCTCGAGTGTGGGATAGAGTGGTGAGTTGCTACTGTAGATAGGATGGGTCAGGGAAAAAAGCCTCTTTATCGACACCATGCTCTAACGGATTAAGTAGCTGGCCAGCCCAGGAAAAGCAACAACAAAAACCCTCTAAAGTTACCATTTGAACAGAGACTTGAAGGAAGGAAGGGAGCCCAGAGGAATTTCGAGGGGGGGTGAGGGGGTTCCAGGTTTAGAGAACAGCAAATACCAAAATCCTGAAGCAAGAACAAGTGTAGCCCATTCAAAAAACAGTGAGGAGGAATCATGCAGGATGTTATAGACAGACTTAAGGACTTTGACTTTAATTCGGAATGAGATGGGAAACTATTGGAAAGTTTGGTGTGTAGCTGTGGTGTGAACCCATCTGCATTTTTAAAGGGTCACTTTGGCGGCTGTTTGGAGAGGAGATTTTAGGGGAATAGGATAAATAAAAGCAGGGAGACCAGAGATTATCTGCAGTAATCCAAACTAGAGCTGATGGTGGCTTGGACTAGGTGGTGGTAGTTGAGATGATTAGAAAAGGTCAGGTTCTCACTTTAAATAGTAGAACCAAGAGGATTTATTGATAGATTGGCTGTGGGGTGTAAGTCAAAGACGACTTCAAACTTTTTGGCCTGAGCAACTAGAAAAATGGAGATGGCACTGATTTAAATAAGAAAGACTGAGGGAGAACCAAATTTAAAAGGTGAAATAAAAGTGATCTGGAATATTAAACTTGTGCCTGCTAGACATCCAAGCATCAAGTTTGAGTATATGACATACGAGTCTGGAGTTCAGGTAAAAAGTCAGGGCTGGAGATGTATTTGGGAGACTACAGCCTGTACTTAATATTTGAAGCTACAGAAATGGCTGAAAGCATCTAGGAAGAAAATGTAGATAAGAGATGAGATCCAAGGACTAAGGCTTGTGACATTTCAATATTTAGAGATGTGTAGATGAAAATCCAGCAAAGGAAACGAAGAATAGCCAGAGAGGCAGGAGGAGAACCAAGAGCATAGTGGGGTCCCACATAACGGAGTGAGAGAAGTTCTTCAAGGAGGGAATGAATTATCAACCACATGAAATGCTGCTGTTAGTAATTATAGAATAAGCACTTGAAGGGAAAGTGAAGGAAAATGGTCAGGGCCCCTCAGATGTTCAGAATCTTGCGGAGCATTTGATGAAATAGGCACGTGCGCCCAGGTATCCTTTGGTTATTATCTAATGTAATTGCATATGGGCACCTAGGTGCACTGGGCTATGGACTTAAGTATAAAGGATTAACGGCTCTGATACACGGTGCCCCTCAAGACACTCCAGGAGGCCACTAGGCTGGCTGCTCCTAGTGCTGAATAAAGCTTATTAATTTTTTACCCACGGCTCCCAGGATTTTTCCTATTACCTAGCTCGTGGACCTGCATGTGAGGGGTTTGTGATCCAGTCTGTACAATGGGCTTGAAGGGTTTGTGAACCCTAAGCCCTAGATTGACAGCACTCAACAATGATCATAGGATTTGGCAACTCAGAGGTCCCTGGTGACCCTAAGAATAACCATTTTTGTGATATGTTGAGTCAAAGGATTGATTGAAGTGAGTTTAAGAAAATGTGGAAAAAGGGGAAGTGAGGGCAGAATACAGACAAACCTTTTGTACAATATACTGTGAAGGAGAGAGCAGAGAAATGAAGTGGTATCTAGATGGGGTGTGAAGTCAAGAGACGTTTATTTCTTTTTAAGATGGGAAAAATAACAGTATGTTTGATGTTGATGGGAATTATCCATATGTGACTAATTTAAATTAAATTAAATTTTAAAAATTCAGCTTCTTAGTCAAATTAGCTACATTTCAAGAATTCAGTAGACACAAATGGCTAGTAGCTACCATATTGGACAGCACAGTAGAGGACATTTCCATCATTGTAGAAAATTCTATTGGATAGTGCAGTACGGAGTAAAATATTGACATGTGTAAGAGAGAGAGGCCAGTTTGCAAAAGTACTTAAACTGGTTGTTTTCCTTATGTCTAAAACTGGTGATACTTATGCCTTCCTCCAGGATTTTTTGGAAACATCAGATAAAATAAGTAAGGTACTTACATTGTCAGGCACATAGGAAGCTGTGAAAAATAATGTAGATATAATTACTGTTGTTGCTTTTCATGATCAAGTCTAAACCCCATGAATTTGGGTTCTTCTCCAGTCTCTCCTTGGGGTCTGACTTTTGACACCAACATCTTCACTGCCTAGTAACCTATAGACAGTGTCTCAAACTCCTGATTCAGGCATTCAGTTAACTACTTAGTGTATGTAAAGCACAGGGAAAATTGCATTTCAAGATAAAGAAGTTATGCCTACTACACTTGATGAGCTTAGTTTATAGGAAAGGATAAAACACATATTGTCAGCAGGTAACCATTACACAGGGCAGTGTGACGAGCGCAACAAAGAGACAAACCAAGTGCCAGCGGGGTAGGAAAGGAGAAGAAGGTTCCATGGTGGGAATAGCATTTCAGCCCTTAGAGGCTAGGGACGATGTAACATAGTAGAGAGGGTGGCAAGGGAAGTTTCAGGCAGAAGGAACAGAAAGAGCAAAGAATCAGAGCTCTTCTCCCTGTACCATACATTCCTCCTTAAACTGCGGAAAGTGGTTTTGGAACCCGAACTCCCAGAGGTATCTGCCCAGAGTTTATCGAGTAAAGGAGAGTGATGGAGTTTGGATGTGTTGTTACCTCCAAAACTCATGTGGAAATTTGATCTCCAATGTGGCAGTGTTGGAAACTGAGTCATGGGGTTGGATCCCTCATGAATGAATTAATTCTCTCCCTGGGAGAGGGGGATTTAATGAGTGAGTTCTCGCTCTATTAGTTCCAGTGAGGGCTCGTTGCTTAAAAAAACCCTGGCACCTTCTCTCTCTCTCTCTTGCTTCTCTCTCTTGCTTCCTCTTGCCATGTGATCCGATTGTACCTGCCGGCTGCCTGCCACTTTCTGCCATGAGTAGAAGCAGCCTGAGGCTAATGCCAGATGTAGCTGTCCCAGAATCGTAAGCCAAGTAAACCTCTTTTCCTTATAAGTTACCCAGTCTCAGGTATTCTGTTATAGCAACACAAAACAGACTAAAACAGAGGATCACTAACCCAGTAGCTTTCAAGACTATGACCGATAGTAAGAAATACATTTTATAGGGCCGGCCCGTGGCTCACTCGGGAGAGTGCGGTGCTGATAACACCAAGGCTACGGGTTCGGATCCTATATAGGGATGGCCAGTTGGCTCACTAGCTGAGCGTGGTGTTGACAACACCAAGCCAAGGGTTGTGAGATCCCCTTACCAGTCATCTTTAAAAAAAAAAAAAAAAAAAAAGAAATACATTTTATAGATGATACAAGTACACACATACAAAAGGGAATTTCATGAAGCAGTAATTAGCCTTACTACATGTGATTCTGTATTAATCCGTTTTTGTTGCTTATAACAAAGTGCACTGAACTGGGTAATTTATAAAGAAAATGAAATTTATTGCTTATAGGTTCTGAGGCTGGGAAGTCCAAAGCCCAAGGGGTCTCACATTGCAAGATGGTGGAAACAGAGAGAGCAGAAAGAGACAGATTCTCTTGGGGATGGCCTGTTGCTCACTCGGGAGAGTGTGGTGCTGATAACACCAAGGCCATGGGTTCAGATCCCATATAGGGATGGCCGGTTGGCTCACTGGGTGAGCGTGGTGCTGACAACACCAAGTCAAGGGTTAAGATCCCCTTACTGGTCATCTTTAAAAAAAAAAAAAAAGAGAGACAGATTCTCCTCTTAAAGCCCTCCAATCCACACCCCTGACCACCATTTTTAATCCATTCACTATAACATGGTCCTACAATCTAATCACCTCTTCAAGGTGCCACCTTTCAATTACCATAATAGGATTTCCCACCCTCTGAACAGTCACAGTGAGGGCTAAGTTTCTAATACATAAAATTTGGGGGATACTATTCAAGCTTCAGTGAGTTTTGGGGGGACATAAATCAATCCACTACAGATGCCCTTGAATATTTAATCATCTATTTTTTTGTTTCTTTTTTTTAATGTTAATTGATCTTAATTTGAACAAACCAGCTGTAAGAAGACCTTTTGGAGACACTCAAGGAAATTTGATTGATTGTGAACTGTGTATTGCATAACACCAAAAATTATTGCTAATTTTTTAAGGTGTGAAATGGCTTTGTGGTTATGTAAGAAAATATATATTTTTAGAGATAATTTGGCACTAGCATATGTGGAAGTAAATTAACATGACGTCTAGAATTGTCTTTAAGATACTTCCCCAAAGAATAAAAGAAAAAAACAAAAGGATAGAAGAAATAAATGTGCAAACACCTTGATAATCATTGAATCTGGCTGATGTGGGAGTTAATTTTACTATTCTCTCTACTTTATGTATATTTTTAAATGGTCATAAAGAAAAAGAACTTACAGGGGCCAGCCCATGGTTCACTTGGGAGAGTGTGGTGCTGATAACAGCAAGGCCATGGATTCGGATCCCTATATAGGGATGGCCAGTTAGCTCACTTCAGAGAGCATGGTGCTGACAGCACCAAGTCAAGGGTTAAGATCCCTTTACTGGTCACCTTATAAAAAAGAAAAAGAAAAAGAACTTAAATGCTGGTTGTATTTTGATTTCACTGCTCATTAATACGGCATGACTTGGAGTTTGAAAAACACTGTATTCAATCATGTCAATATAAATGCAAAGTAGATAAAAGCACTAGGTAGACAAATGTACTAGGCTGTACCTCTGAGAGCTGGAAACCTGTTTATGGGAACAACATGGTTGATTAACTTCTCCAACAAATAGTTACTTACACATCAAAACTTACTGTTGTTGCTAAATCATTTTACATAAAATATTAGATATTTGAGATTGTAGCCATTCCAATCTAAGACAAAGATTTTCATTTAAGACCAAAGTTTAAAAAGAAAGAAATGACTGTTTTCAAAATCCTTAGCTGAAAGTATGGTATTCAATACTCTGAATGGGAAATTTACAAGGTAGTGGACACTAATCTTGTTTCTCTTTGGTGAATTAACTTTTTTTTTTTCTCCTCATAATTTATGATGAATCACCAGGAATCAGAAAATAGAACTGATCATTCATAACTGTTTCTTGGCCTTTTTGGAATCTCCTCCAATTTTTACACAAATACATTCACAATAGTGTGAACAAAAAACCAAGCGATTGCTTTGAGTTTGAAAGCCTATTTTGCTTAAAAGCTTTAACATATTTTAAGCAGCATATTTAATGTTTAGCTATGATTGTGTTTTCCCTGAAGGCAACTTGTCTGAAAAATCAAGGGCTTCCTCCATCTGTGCCTACATTTTTCATATCCAAATTTATTCATGTATGTAATTCCCAATTATTCAAAAAATATTCTGCTCAAGCCTTTGTTTGCACACAGCCCCAAGATTCTCATTACAAGTGGAAGTCCAATTTGTCATTCTTACACCCTTCAGCAACACTTCTGTCAAACAATGACTCTTTCATAAGCGCAGGAACCAGGAAGACAGATGCAGGGTCATTCATTTACTATAAGAAAGTTAACCAGTGCTGGCAACAAAGAGTTGTTGATGATAGTTTCCCAGTGTTACCATGTGTGAAGGCTGAAAAGTTTATGTTTCCCACAGGGCAGATAGTGTCTGGATAAATCAATATAGAACAGTAGTCAAACATAATTGGCATTTCAATGTACTATACGATTGCGCCCCTTTAAGGCAGAAAATGGTGATAAATCCTTATAACAGCTGAAAATAAACTTTAGGAAATCTTTATTGAACAGTCCTTGTTAATTCTGAAAATGTGATATGGGCCTCAAATTTCCTGATTATTATTTTTTTGTGTATTTTTTGTTTTTAAAAAACTAGAAAATGTTTTTTTTTTTTCCTTTTTGTCTTTTTTCGTGTCCGGCAACGGATCGCAACCCTCGGTGTCACGCCCACACCTCGCTCAGCCAGTGAGCGGGAACCGGTCTGTATGTGGGATCCGAACACTCGGCGGGAGTGCCGCCACGCTCCCAAGTGGTGCACTGTAGCAGTGTGCCACCGGGCCAGCCCTGAAAATGTATTTTTTTGTCTGACCAATAGATAATGTGGAATTTCTGTTTTAGCTTGTGTCTCTCTAAGGGTTGAAAAATAATTTGCCTTGGACCCTTTTATGCAACTTGCCTTCTGATAATTTCAGTTTAATTGGAAGAAGGAGGACTAACAGACTTAGCTTAGTAAAGCTTATGTGTATTTTCCATTGCACTAAGTTGCAAGACACTGATATGGCCTTTGTTCTTGGCTGCCCATCTTATTTTCTTTTCTTCTGCTAATAGATCCTGACTCCTGAACCCAGATATGGGCACACTACCAGGCCTGACTAGTATACCAGGCCTGGTAAAAGGGATGGTTCTGTAATAATCCCAACGATGAGATCCAATCTGGCCTAATCAAGGATTTTCTGTAAAGGAGCTATTAGGGAGGGTTTTTTGCTTTTTTTAGATCATGCAGCTTGAAAGTTGTAAAGACCTGCCTACAGACAACCTCTTCTCCACCATGGAAAGAGAGACCATATTCAATGGGAGTTAGTAAGGTCAATATACAGGAGGGTGCAGGTGAGAGAGAACATTCTGATGACCTACTTTGATTCCCTGGATCCAGCAGGACCTATATTCTATTCTTGGATCCCCCAGTAAAGTGAATTAATAAATTCCTGTTGATTCATTCACCCATCTTAAGTAGGATTTCTATTATTTGCACCTGAAAGGGTCCTGACTAATGTAGAAATTGGTATAAAGAAATAAGAGTGGTAAAATGTACTTACTAAGGCTAGAGTTTCAGGGAATATCTCAGAAAAAAATGCCACAATATATACACACACTCACCCATTATATGTATGTATGTATTTTTGGCCTTTGCTTGCATTCTAGAAGAAAGGAACAAATTTCACTCCATGCCGGGTCATCTGAAAGCAGAAGGAGAATGGCATTCAGCTTTGTTGAGCGTTCTGCCCTTCAGTTGCCCTCAATCTCAGACCACTAATATCAATTGCCAACACTGAATTCTTCACCTTAGCTTACAATTAGTGTGAAAAAAGTCAAGAAAGTGGACATACCAAGAGGAGATAACTGGGATCCAAGAGGAGTCAGAAAAAAAATACAGGGAAGCCTTAAGATTCAGACTGTACTCAAACCCCTCTTTTTCTATACCCCTTACTTGATAAAAGGCAGTAATTTCCCCTGCTGTAACGCACTATCCTCTAGTATTCATCCTGGAACCCAATGACAGATCATATTATGTTGCCAGTTCATAGGTTGGGTTCCAGGGAAATGGCTTCTGAGACTCAGATTTGAGCACAGGAGGTGTATTGCAGAGTGCTCTAAAGAACAATATTTGTGAGGGGTGAGGACAGCAGAATTGAGCAGAGGGAGAAGTTGAATTATGATGCAGTCGCAACTGAGGCCTCAGAGCCTACAGAGAGCTTTGGTTTTTTATTTATTTACTTATTTATTGTTGTAGCATTATACAATGTAAACATTTTTTGTGGCCCTTTACCATTTTCATACAGAGAGCTTTGGATGTGAGAAGACCTTTCGAAGTTATCCTGCCTTCAGCTTAAGGCAATAGGGCCTTTATACTTACTCATTGACCATTGCAGTCATTGGCTGCAGGCTGTCCTCAGAGAAGAAACATGGCCTTGGGTCAGGTGAGGCTGAGGGCAGTTCCCAAAGAAAAACTCAAGCTGAGAGCCGTCAGCTGCCAGCTCTCCCAGCAGATGAGGACATGAGTACCTCAGGCCTGAGGAAGGAAATCTGGGTGTGAAGCACATCATCCACTACATCTGTCTATTGTATCACTTCACTCAGAGGATGAAGTTGTATTAAAACTGTCAAGACCAAGAGATATAAATTGCAAGGACAGGGCTCAGATTCAGGTACTACGACTTGATAAGATTTTGGCATTGGTTACTAACTAATGTAAACCCTACGAATCATGTAGTTGGTTGACTAGAATTTTAAGGGAAAAGTACTATCACTATGACCCTTGTAAATAAGGAATTGTAATTGCTCAAAGCCTAGGGCAATCCCTAGGCCCTCTGACCACACCAATAAGAATTTTTTCCAACATTTGATTTCATATATTGGCTATGGAGAATAATGGACAAAAAGATTGTTCCATCAGGTAAAACTTTTACAGTCAGATTGCAGACCAAGAAATCACCCCACTATCAGGGAAAGGAGTCTTTATAAGCCCTGCCCAACAGGAAATGGTATATGCCCTTGACTGTGACCACTGTTAGTTATTTTCCCCTTTTCCCATTGCTAAATGTGAATTTTTATTGTGATCCCCCAGTTTTCCTGCCACTGCTATGTATTGGGCCTCTTGAGGTAGGTAAATTTGTAATTTAGCCATAAATTATAGATAACCACATCCAGGCTTGAAAGAGAAGAATGCAAATCACCTGGAAAAATGGTACACAGCAGTATGTAAAAACAATGTATATCTTTGGGCTTAGTTTCTTCAACTTCTATGGATCTCATGACATATATTTTACAAGAACTCTCTGGATGATTCTGTTGCACGTTGTATTACAAATTGATTGAGCCTATCATGTAAATTAATTCATAAGAGTTTTATCAAGTGGATTCTATTATTAACCACATTTTATAAGTGAGGAAACTGAGGCACAGAAAGGGTAAGTTGCTCAAGATCATATAGCTAAAAAACAAAACAAAAAAACAAACAAGCAAAGATCACATAGCTAGTAAGGAGTTAAGCCAGTTTTGAAACCCAGGCAGGCTAGTTCCAAAGCCAGGGTATTTAACCACTGCTGTGTACTCTTTGAAAATAATGGCCTTAATGCAAAGGCACAGCAATAATGCTGACTGATGGAGTTTGGATGTGTTGTCCCCTCCAAAACTCATGTGGAAATTTGATCCCCAATGTGTCAGTGTTGGAAACTGATTGAGTCATGGGGGCGGATCCCTTATGAATGGATTAATGCTCTCCCTGGGGGAGGGGGGAGTAATGAGTGAGTTCTCACTCTATTAGTTCCCACGAGCTTGTTGTTTCTAGGACCCTGGCACCTCCTCTCTGTCTCTCTTGCTTCCTCTCGCCATGTGGTCTGTTGGACCCACCAGTTGCCTGCCACTCCTCCATGAGTAGAAGCAGCCTGAGGCCCGTGCCAGATGCAGCTGTCCCAGAATTGTAAACCAAATAAATCTCTCTTCTTTATAAATCATCCAGTCTCAGGTATTTCTGTTATAGCAACACAAACGGACTAAAACAGTGACCATTGCAGGCAGGTAAGTAGAAAACACATTTGGGTTCTTTTGGAGCCTATTGCTACTCTTCCTGCCAGGAATTCTTCTACCCCAGCCAATACTGATTTCTCTCATTTCCAAACTCCTTATACTCAACTAAAAATCAATATTGCACAATTCAGCATTTAATTATTTCCCCTTTCATTCTGTTAGTCTTGCCATCTCAACTGTATCAGAACTTATTAAGAACTGGGGTCCAGTTTTACTTCTCCCCTTGCTTGTATCACCTGGTGCAGTACACTGTTATTTGTTGACCTGATTTGGAAGTGCTAAATTGGCTTTAGGAACCCATTACTTGAGAATTTTAGATTCATTTAGGACTAAAATCATGAGATTTACGTTAAATTTGATTAGTCCCTACCCTTTTGCAATTTAGATGTTTAGCCAGAGACTGACTTCCTTCGGTCACATCAGATATTCTTTTGTTGGTATGCATTACTCAAAATCCACCTTTACTTTGTGAATTGAATTGGTGTGGGAACATTCCCTTCCTGAGGCTGAGAGCAGTTCTTGAAAGAATTTCCTTTGAGAAAGCTTCCAGCAGGCTTTTCCTTTTTGACTTTTGTTTACTTCCTAGAAATGCCCATGCTGGGACAAAATTACTTTATCCAGATGCCAGTGATTGAAAAGACATTCTAATTATCTGTGGATGGTAAATCGTAAAACTTGTTTGGAAACCCATTTGTGAAGCTGGTGAATGTTCAGAGGAAAAAGTGGTTTACCTAGTACTGCTAAAATAAGCCTGGTATTTGGAAATGCTGTAGGCTTGATTGCATTGAATGATAAATTGAATCATTACTAACTTAACCTCTGGGAGGTTTTCAGTGATTGTTTGATTCAGCTTTACTGACTATGCTGCCCATAGCAACTCTGGCAATGATTCCCCTAGCGGCACGAAGGGGCTGCCCAGCCCTGCCGCAGAAATTCATCACGGCTGCATTTGCCTGCAGAGTTTGGAAAGATCTAAGGTCTTTGGAGACTAGAAATGTGTTTTTTCCTTGTCTTAACTGGCAGTATGAGCCTCTGGCATTTCAAAGTGCAAGTCATTAGTGTCTACCAGGGTGATGTTAATCTGTCTGTGTTTCAGTCTCAGGACATTTTCCAGTTGCTTCTGCCACAACAATCTCTGCCATCTCAGTGACTCTGATGCCCCTTGTGAATTCAGGAAGTTCCGCAGTGCTGGCGGGACTTCACAAAAAACAGTTGCTGACCGATCTTCTTTTTCTACCATCTTTCAAAGTAATCCTTAAATAGCCTTGAACCCTGTTTACAAGGTGGAGCTTTTGTTTAGCAGTGTCAAATCTGAGCTGAGAGAAATCTGTTGCTGTTGTTCTTGTTTTAAATTCTCAGTAGAAAGGAGACTTTTTTATATTGAAATTAGGGCTGGAGTAGTGCAGTCTGGGGAACTTAAGCTGATGATGATCACATTCAGGAGAAATATACAACTAGAAGAGGGAGATGTGGGGTTGACAGCAAACAAAAACAAGGCACTTCAATGTTTGGATTGGACTCAGAAAAGCCAGAGGGCACAGGTGACACTTGAAATGGGGTGTGGAGTGGGAACTGTCAGGACATCCTATCTTTCTCCATCTTCCTGGAATGACTAAGCTGAATCTCCTGCAGTCTGAGCATGGTTTTGTCGGGAACTAGAAGGGGGGAGGGTGTTCTCCTTTCATCAGATCTTTCCAGACCCCCCAGTGTGTTGATATGACATGAAGCCAAACTACTCCGAAGAGCTAGTTGGTGATTGTTAAGCACCTTGGCCTTCTGTTTAATCATCAGACAAACCAAAGCTCCTAGGTGCTGGTAAAGTGCCAGATTAATTATTCGGAAACAAGCGCCTGAGATTGGACCAAGTATTGTCTCATTAGCATGCAGTGTCAATGCTGGAGTCTGGTTAGAAAAGCCACAAAGACTATAGGAGGGGTCAATGGGAAGGAAACCAGAAGAAAAATAAAAGTAACTTTCCCTATACTGTGCTGTGAAATCTCACACTAAATAGAATGTCTCCCTCCCCAATATTGAGCACTCTCCACTAATGTGCCCTGGCCCAGGCCCTTTTCTGGAATATGAGAGATAATTATTCTACCATCCCCTCTCATCTGTGCCTGTGAATTTGGCCTTCTTTTTTTTTTTATAATCCATTGAGTCTAAGGCCAACTCTTCCATTTACATTCAGATCTCACCTCCTCTTCTTGCCTAATCAAGAACTTACTTTGCTCTGAAATTCTCTTTTCTTTCTCCTGTACATTAAATTCCCCTCTCTGCTAAATGATCCCCATCAGCATGCATTCTTGTATATTTTCTGTCTTAAAAAAACAAAACAAACAAACAAAAACTCTTCAGACTCGACTTCTCCCTGCAGCAACTCCTTCTTTTTTTTCCCCTTTACAATGAAATTCCTGAGAAGAGTTTTTTATACTGTTTTCTCCTTCACTTCATCAGTTTCCATTCATTCTTGAACTTAACCCAATCAGGCTTTTGTCCCCTCTGTTAAATAAAAATTATAGGAGGCCATTGTTTTGGACTAAGCTCCTGTACTAGGTCCCAAAAGACCAGGTTAAAAATCAAAATGGAGTCACCCCTGCTAAATTCCATGTCACTTAGGCTGTGGTCTGACCTTCAAACAATTTCTCAAACAAGCCAGTTTAAATATTCAATAGGTATGATAATGAAGTTCCCTCTGCTTTAATCCTTAAACAAAAGAGATAGTCTGAAATGACTTGATATTATCTTTCTGTCTTTCTGTCTTCCTCTTCTGCACCTTACAAGGAAAGTAACTTTGAAATGACCCATCTGCTTTTTGTTCTTTGTTTTTGCTCTATTCAGCTTTTTTCTGTCTATAAAACCAATTATTTTGCTTGGCTCCTTGGAACACTTATTCTAGTTTATTGAATAACATGTTGCTTGATTCTAGAATCACAATAAAGCCAACTGAGATCTTTAACTAAAGGTGTTGTAATTTTGTCCCTGGACACCACCGTTCCACTTACAAATAACCTTTGTGTGGCCAAGTCCAGGGGTGACTACTCCTCCAAAGTCTACTTTACTGGATTTCCTCCTTTTTCTAAACTCTAAACGTTGTGGTGTCCTAGGCCTCAGTCCTTGGGTTTCTTCTCTCTCTCTCTACCCCTCCTCCCTTGCCAATCTCCTTTAGTCATGTGACTTTATATACCGTCTTTATGATGATGACACCAAAATGCCTATCTCACCTCTCCTCTGAGGTCCAGTCTTCAATCCCCACTTGGATATTTAATAGGTATCTTAAACCTTGTACGTCCAGAGCAGAATTCTTCATTCCCTCCCTTCTCTGACCCAAACTGCTTCTCCCACAGTCTTCCCTGTCTTATCCATGGCTCTTCCATTCTCCCAATTGCTCCAAGCAAAATCCTGAAAATGATCCTTTTTCCTCCCCTCTCTCACACAGGATGCATCGAATCCATCAATCTGTCAACTCCACCCTGAACACATTATTCCACTTCAAAACACTTCTCGCCACCCACATCATCACTTCCTACTACTGTCAGCTCTCACCTGGACTACTGGAATAGCCTCCTTAGTGCTCAACTGTTTTTCCCACAGTACCCAAAGTCATATTTTTAAGAACATAAATCTAATCGTTTTATTTCCCAGTCAAAATTCTCTATGGCTTTTCCATCACACTCAGGGCAAAAACCCAAAGTCCCTACCAAGGTTGCATGAGATCCAACTTGATGTGGCCCCAGCTCATCTCTCCATCGTCACCAACTTGCTAGCTGTTGGTGCCTCTTTCCACTCACTGTATCCTGCCTGTGGTATCTCCAACACCTAAAGTTTGTCTCTTCCATGACATAGTCCCAGTTTCCATTTATAACAGTATTCCCCTTATTGAGTTGAAAAGGCTTTTCATAGACTTTATTTTTTTATTTTTATTTTTTATTTTATTTATTTATTTATTTTTTTAAAGATGACCGGTAAGGGGATCTTAACCCTTGGCTTGGTGTTGTCAGCACCACGCTCTTCCAAGTGAGGCAACCGGCCATCCCTAGATAGGGATCCGAACCCTTGGCCTTGGTGCTATCAGCACCACACTCTCCTGAGTGAGCCACGGGCTGGCCCTCTTCTTATAGACTTTAAAAGAAAGCTTTTTTGTAACAGGCAAGCCAGTACCTTAGGTTCTTTACATATATAATTTTTAATCCTAACCATGACCCCTCAGCATAGATATTACTATCACATCTTTACAAATGAAGAAACTGAGGCTCAGAGAAGTTAGGTAATTTGTCCAAAGTAGCAGAGCTAGACAATGGTAGAACTGGGCTTCACATCAGGTGTAGGTGATTTTAAAGTCTAAACTCTCTTCACTGCATTATGCTATCTATTGTGACCAGGATACCCCAGTGCTGACTTAATACTTTCAGTAAAATTTAACTTTGTGGGGGGTGGGGGGAGAGGTGCTCATTATAAAGCTGACCTAAAAGCTATCAACACAGGTTGCTGAGGAAATTGATCCTGTTTGTAATCTCCTTGGATCTCCAGAAGAGAAGCACAGAGGGGAGTACAGCATCTTCTCACATGAGCGATGGGGCCCGTAGGACTGGGGGAAACAAGCCCCTGGGGAACAGCTGCAGTGAAGGCTCTCTTTTGTCTCCAAATGCTAATAGTTCTGGATTCAAAATCTTTTCTGTCTTTGACTGGACCCAGATATAATAAAACAAAAAACTTACAGCATATAATTTGGCATTTTACTGGTATGGTAGGCTCACAAAAACTTTGTTCTCCCTGACAAGGCTCAGCTAATTCTATCAAAATAAATCTCTGAAGGAAAAAAAAGCTTTCTTTTAAAGTCTATGAGAAGCCTTTTCAAGAACAAAAATAACACTTAAAACCGATGTTCTGTGTATCTTCTTTTTCTTCTCTTTTTCAGAAGAAATTCTGCCCTTTCTGATAATAGAAAATAAAAAATGTCAGGGAAAAAAGTGTCAAAATGTTGCATGCTGTGAAGAGTGGAAATTTCCTCCAACATTGCACTGTGAATTTTGAAGGGTTTTGGGCACAGATTGTGCAGGAGTCAGGTTCCACATCCACCTTTGCTAGTGCCCCTGTCCATGAGTGGCTTCAGAGTGTTCGGCACTCATTTCTCAGACCTTAACCAAGAACAAAACCATTATGAGAACCAAATATTTTAACAACTTCTCCAACTGATGTCTCTTGTGTTTTCTCTGCCAGGCTTTGTGGACACTTCTCTGCCCACAGTGTCTCTGATCAGAGATGTTTTTCTTGCAGCTAGATCACACAGCAAGGTCGAGGAGACAAACTAAATTTTGTATGCATTTTGGTAAAGCCACAGTTGCCATGTGTTCAACATTGTAAATGTTAGGTGGTATGAAGGCTACAGTGGGGAAGAGGAAGAGAGCAAAAATACATTTATTCTTCTGTGTGCCAAATAATTTATACTGTACATATAATTTCATAAAATATAAGGTAAACATTATTCTTCAGGGTTAGAGAAGAAATGAGGCTCTGAAAGGCTAAGTAACTCACTCATAGGCAAGCTAGGGAATGGAGGAGCCAGAATTGAAATCTAGAATCATCTGATACTAAAACACTTATCTTTTCCATTGCAGTACAGTCATACATTACTTAAGACAAGGATACATTCTAAGAAATGCATCATTAGGAGATTTCAGTGTGGTGCGGTCATACAAGGGGACTTCAAAAAGTTCGTGGAAAGATTGATGTTATCTTTTAATAATATTTTTGCATGAACTTTTTGAAACATCCTTGTAGAGTGTACTTACACAAAGCTAGATGGTATAGCCTACTACACACCTAGGTTATATGGTATAGTCTATTACTCCTACATGAGTAACATGTTGTGCTACAATGCTACAATGGCTACAGCATAACTAAGTGATAGGTTTTTCAGCTCCATTATAATCTTATGAGACCACCATCGTATGTATGGTCCATTGTTGACCATAATATCATTATGCAATGCATGACTGTACATTGGCACAAAATTAAAGTGGAGATTCCCTTCCAAATGTGCTATGGTCCAAGAAAATGCCAAATTTTCCAAATGCCACTAATAAATTCTGAAGGAATTTGGAGAGGAGGAAGAATTGAAAGTATTTGGATTGCCAAGGAAGGTTTCATGGTGGGGATAGGGTAGGAGCTGGGGCTCAAAACCTGGGTGGGGCATCTGTGAGCAGAAAGGAAAGTCATAGCAGGTGAGAAGAATTACAGGCTGGGAACCAGAATGAGCTAAGAAATAGAAGGGAATGACAGTGGCATGAGAGGGGTGAAGAAGCCATTGCTCTTGCTGTTGCTGAGGGTTTGTGCTGAAAGCAGTGGGAGATAAGGCTAGATAGGTATTAGGACCAGATCGTAGAGCACTTTCAAAGCTAAGGAGAGTTATAAGTAGCAAGATATGGGGGAAGGGTGGTGCAATGGACTGAATGCTTGTATCCCCACAAAATTCATATGTGGAAATCTAATTACCAATGTGATGGTATTTGGAGGTGGGACCTTTGGTAGGTAATTAGGTCATGAGTGTGGAGCAAAAAAAAAAAAAAAAAAAAAAAGATTAGGGCCCTTAGAAGAAGAGGCAAGGAAGCTATCGTGCCCTTATTCCACCATGTTAGAGTATTATGAGAAGTCTGTCAGTCTGCAACCTGGAAGAAGGCCCTCACCCAAACCCAAGCATGCTGGCACCTTGAACTCAGCCTCCAAGACTGTGAGAAATAAATTTCTGTTGTTTATAAGTCACCCAGTCTATGGTACTTTGTGATAGCATCCCAAACTGACTAAGGTGAATTGGACATGTGCCTTGCAGAGCAGACACTTTTGTAAATTACTGAAACATGATACTATTCTCAGTGTATGTGAAACCTCTACATCCACAGGGAGATGTAAATCATAATTTTGTTTTCTGCAATAAAAATTATTTATAAATAAAAATAAAAATAAAAAATTACAGGTACTCTTTATGGTTTTTTTTGTTTTTCCTTTTTGTCTTTTTTCGTGACCGGCAACGGATCGCAACCCTCAGTGTCGCGCCCGTACTGGACCGGGACCGGCAACAGGATCGTTTTGTAAATTACTGAAACATGATACTATTCTCAGTGTATGTGAAACCTCTACATCCACAGGGAGATGTAAATCATAATTTTGTTTTCTGCAATAAAAATTATTTATAAATAAAAATAAAAATAAAAAATTACAGGTACTCTTTATGGTTTTTTTTGTTTTTCCTTTTTGTCTTTTTTCGTGACCGGCAACGGATCGCAACCCTCAGTGTCACGCCCGTACCGGACCGGGACCGGCAACGGGATCGCAACCCTCGGTGTTGTGCCCGCACCTCGCTCAGCCAGTGAGCGGCCAGTCTGTATGTGGGATCCGAACCCTCGGCAGGAGCGCCGCCGCGCTCCCAAGTGGTGCACTGTAGCAGTGTGTGCCACCGGGCTGGCCCACAAGGTACTCTTTAGATAGAAAATAAAATACATACAACTATGACCATTTTGACATAATTGCTTAACAGGACCTTCAATCCACAATCACCAATGTCCCAGAGTTAAGAGAAACAACTTAGTGGACAGTGAGGTGTCAGTACCACGGACAGCGATGCCATGGCGACGTGCTATATCTCTAAGCAGTGGAGTTAGACTTTCTGTAGTAAGTCTGTCACACCAAACCAGTGGAATGAAATCTTTCGGTGAATTCCAAAGACTAATCTTTCTACCTAGCTTCCCATTCTTTGGACTCCCACCAGGGAGAGGAGAGCCCCACATGTGCTCTGTCTGGGGACTTGGTGTAGAGATGCACACATATGCATGTGCGCACACACACACATACACACAAACTCAGCTTTCGGAAAATTAAAACTAATTCTTCTTACAAAGATTGAGGACCCTGGAAGAAGAAAATAGGGATACTTTAAAGTGGCACTTTTGCCCTTCTGAACTCAGCCTTCACTGAGTACCAAGACATGGAACCAAGTTGGTCATAATGTTGAGCATCCTAAGACCAGCCAATTCTCCCTGGTCTGAGGCCCCCAGCTTGCCTCCTGCTGAGGTCCAGGATGGAAAATTATTTTTTTAAAAAAACTGCAGTGCTATGTGGCCTAAGTTTAAGAATGCATCTTGAGGGTTTTGTCTTTGGGTCTTTGGGTTAGTTTTTGTTTGTTTTTGGGGGGCCTTTGTGTGTGTGTGTGTGTGTGTGTGTGTGTGTGTGTGTGTGTGTGTGGTTTCTTAATTCTCATTTGCAAATTTCTTGGCCAGGCTTAGCTTGAGGTTGGGCCTAAATAGCATCTCAGGGCTGGAGCCAGGTAGAATATTATTCTTTGCTGGACGGAGTAAAAGAAAAGGATGGAAAGAGGAGTGTAAGGGGATTTAGAATATACAAAAAGCATCTGCAGCACACTTCCTTTTTAAAAAGGGGGCACCACTTCTGTCACTGAGGGCATTATCAATTTTGCTGTTATTGAAGACATTAACACAACTCTGATGGGAGTTTCTGGTAATAAGTCTTCAATGGATAACGCAGTCTTGTTCTAAGTCTTCAGCATGGCATTCATGGGATATATTTCCCATTCTTTCTCTCCAGGCTAACCTTATACCCATCAGAAGTTTCTACTTTTCTCAACTAGTGCTTTTTCCCAATCAAAACTTATGGGCCTCCACATCATAGTTCTTACTGTCCACCCCTACCAGGCATGCTCTAAACAAATTACACCTTTGTCTCTTCCTGAAGATTTTTTTTTTTTTCTTTTTTACTGACTGGCAATGGATCGCAACCCTCAGTGTCACGGTCGTACCGGACC
>NW_007728951.1:129155-130522 GCF_000696425.1 Galeopterus variegatus
ACACCAAGTCAAGGGTTAAGATCCCCTTACCAGTCATCTTTAAAAAAAAAAAATTAACTTTACCCTGATGTTTTTCTAAAATGCTGCTTGACAACAGTGTATAGGTATTTTACACAACTACAGGAGATATCTTCACTAGAATGTGGTGATCAAAATTCAGGTCATAATTATATCCCATCAGTGTTTCCATTATAAGGTCCTCTCTGGAAGGGTTTGTTACTCATTTATTTAATCTGTATCAGGCTTCAGCCTGACATGCAAGTTCTTAGTCCTGCTATAATGCAGGGAATCTTTTTCTGCCTCAAAACATACATTTTAGTCAGTATGACAATTCTATATGTGGAATACTATGTTTCTCTGCTGGGAAAGCCAACTCAGTTACTCACACTGGACATTCCTATCATATCACTTTACCTTCTGGGGGTAACTCTGATGGTCAACACTGTGGCATCACTCAGGATTCCCTGTGAGACATCCTATGGATTGCAAGCCATCCTGTGGATTGGGTGTCCTCTCCTGAACACAAGTGACCCAAGAGCTCTCAGGAACATGAACTATTTGTGTGTGTTTCTCACCCTGAATTCTTATGTCAAAGTGCTAAAGACAAGGGACACCTCCAGACATTTCCTGAACAGGATGTGTGCCCTCTTCTTTTGGTGGCCTGCTGATCTGGACTAGCAGTGGGTCCTCAGGAAAACTGGAGGCTCTCTGATCTCCTCTCAGGGAGTCTGTCTTTCATTTTCTTTCTTTCTTTCTTTTTTTTCTAAAAGATGACCGGTAAGGGGATCTTAACCCTTGACTTGGTGTTGTCANGCGGGAGCACCGCCACGCTCCCAAGCGGCGCACTGTAGCAGTGCACCACCGGGCCAGCCCTCTTCCTGAAGATTTTACCCATCTTTTGAGCCCTTTGTTTTCATAGGCTTTTCCTAATCCTCCACTAAATAAGGGGCTCTAAGGCACCTATAACACATAGCTTTACATATTGGTAATTTGTGCATATGGATTATATCTCTTGTACTAGATTGCAAACTCCTTGAGAGCAGTAATTGTGACTTGTGTGGTATGTAAGCTGGGAAAATTATGTGTATCAGGCTACTCATACATACCAGTCCCTCAATTAGACCTTCACGTAGACTGTGAAGGCTGAGTATGCCTTAGAAGTGAAGGAAAACAGACAGGACCTGAGTAGATTGTCACCACTTATCCCCTCCCCCTACCTCTCTTGAATTACTTTGTAGCAAAGAGAATGCTGTATTGACTTCCTCATTTAATCATCACTGTGATTTTTGAGGTTCTTAAAAATTAACTTTAGGGCCAGCCCGTGGCTCACTTGGGAGAGCATGGTGCTGACAACACCAAGTCAAGGG
>NW_007728951.1:132006-134138 GCF_000696425.1 Galeopterus variegatus
TTGGTGGCCTGCTGATCTGGACTAGCAGTGGGTCCTCAGGAAAACTGGAGGCTCTCTGATCCCCTCTCAGGGAGTCTGTCTTTCATTTTCTTTTATCTGGGTTTTCCTTGGCCTTTAGAGGCCCAAGTTTATCATCTCTTTATTCATCCAAATCTTGAGAACTTTGTACCTGGCAGGGTCAAGGAATAAGGAGGAAATTGCTTGCTCCTCACAGGTCTACTTTCGAGTTGAAGACATTTCCCACACCTGGTCTCTTTTTCCCCAATCCTTATTCCTTTCTGATATTCAATTTGTTTGTAGGCATCTCTAGTGGATTTTAGAGGGAAGGTAAAATTAAAGTTGGTTCTTTTGATTCTTACAAGCTTGCTCCTGGGAATTCCTCCTAGAAAAATTTCTATTTAGAAACTTCTTGCTTTGGGAATTCTACCCAAAGACTCACTGTGTAGCTCAGGCTAATTACTTATTTGCTCAGTTTCCTCAGGTGTCATGGGAGAGGATTCATTATTTAATGCACTCGACAAACATTTACTGAGCAAGCAAGATAGATCCAGGCTCTATTCTTATGTGCTCACAAGCCAGCTGTAGTAATAAACAGTTAAATGAGCATTGACAATATGAAAAAGAAAGTATAGGTCCAAAGGGAAATATAACAATGGCTCTGACTGGGAAAGGTTTAAATGTAGTTTCCCAGAAGAAATATCATTTTAGCTAAGGCCTGATGATGTGTGGAGGTTACTTGGCAATGAACAATCCAAGCCAAGTTCCTGAGGCTGAGCGAGCCTGGTTTGCAGTGGTGTATCTAGTGTATTGGATACTCAGAGGAGATTTTTAAAAAAATACCCCTTTCTCTATTCAAAAAAATATTTAGTAATAACCATAAGATGAAATCTTTAAATGGCCAAGAAAAATGCAGAGAGTAAAACATTTCTTTTATATATATATTTTTTATATTTCACATTTTATCATTTATTATATATATATATGCATTGTATATATAATGATGCCTATAAACAATGTTTGTTTGGGGGTTTTTTTGTCCTTTTTTGAGATCGGCTGCACCGTGCTCAGCCAGTGAGCTCCGGCCATCCCTATATAGGATCTGAACCCGCGGCGGGAGCGCTGCTGCGCTCCCAGCACCACACTCTCCCGAGTGCGCCACGGGCTCGGCCCTGTAAACAATTTTTTTGCGGGGGTAACCCCTATGTGACATGAGCAATAAAATTTTTTTTTGTCCTTTTTGAGACCGGCCGCACCGTGCTCAGCCTGTGAGCGCTGTGAGTGCACTGGTCATCCCTATATAGGATCTGAACCCGCGGCGGGAGCGCTGCTGCGCTCCCAGCGCCACACTCTCCCGAGTGCGCCATGGGCTCGGCCTGTAAAATTTTTAATAAATAAAATAAAATAGATATTACAACACAAAAAAGGAAAAAAGTAATAAAATGGTATTTCAAATTCATAAATGTGTTTTTTGAAAAAGGGGGAAAAGCTTATACCTACCTATTGGTCTGTACCCCCCTGACTAATAACACTACAGTTTCTGTTTTTGAGATTTAACTTCTGCATATTTGTCAATGATTATATCAAAACTGATTTTCTTTGGATGTTCCCATTAAGCAATCTGTATGGTCATATTTGTCAATCCATCTTCATTCATAGTTGATCAAAGAATGTTTTTATTCATTTTAATTTTGAAAAGTTTCTTTCACATGAAGCAACAAATAGATAAATAGGAAGCCTNGCTTTTGTGTTTAAAATTTGTATTTCTTCAACTTTACTATTACTGTGCTGTTATTATTTGATATCTACTGGCAAGAGATGTTGGTACTTTGTACATTTGAATGATCTCTTTTTCCACTAGCATATGTAGTAGAATGCATATCCACAGAAATACGTAGTATAGCAGGAGTTGAAGACGTGAGAGCAAAAAATATTCCAAACTGTTACAAACATACTCTTGAGACAAATGCATATAGTTGAGTTCATATGCATGGGACATGACTGTATAATTAAGTATTCCAAATTAACTTTCACAAAGAATACATTTTTTATTAAGAAATAAGTAATGAGGGCTGGCCCGGTGGCGCACTGCTACAGTGCACCACTTGGGAAGCGCGGTGGCGCTCCCGCCGAGG
>NW_007728951.1:135282-152390 GCF_000696425.1 Galeopterus variegatus
ATTAAGTATTCCAAATTAACTTTCACAAAGAATACATTTTTTATTAAGAAATAAGTAATGAAATTGGGCTAATTTGAAGATTACATACATTTTATTAAATCTCAACAGTAACTACAGCAATTGTTTAGAACTTAGACTTACAAAAGATTTTTTGTATTTTATTAATGCCCTTCAGTCAAAGACAACCAGGGACACACCTATAGTTGAGCAAGTTTGGTTTATCACTTTTTGCATCCAGGGAGAACACACACTATGGGTTGTATCAGAAAGAGGTTGTTGTTAAGAAAGAACATATTTCTGGTTAGAGTGTGGTGCTGACAACACCAAGGTTGAGGGTTCAATCCAATCCCTGTAACTCTTTGTACCAGCCAGCCAGAAAAACAAAACAAAAACAAAAGAACCTATCTGGTTTGGATTTGAGCTTTGGTTACATAATTTGGGGGAGAGTCTAAGGAAGTAAGGCTCACTCTGCATTGGGAGCTGTTAAAAAGTGGAGGTAATTCTGTGATTTGGCATCTTAATAAGTCTTGTCTGTAGTAGGGAGACTAGAGTGAAGTTAAAGATGTATTTGGTAAAGAAGCAGCAATCACACTAGCTGAGAGAGTGGGATATATGGTATTTTGTGTTGCACAGTGACCATGTCTGAAGTAGATGTTCTGTAAGATGTTTATGTCCAACAGGATAACAATATGGCTTAGCTGTCTGCACGTTTTTGATCAGTTTGTAATACCACCGATGTCGGGTCAGCCTGGCCAACCCGAACAGCCCTAGCCTCGTTCCTTTTCGTGGGCGGGCGGATTGCTGGGATTCCTCTTTCCCTCCGGTCCCCGTTGGAAGGAGACAGGGAAGAGAGCCATGAAGAGAGGTGAGCACAGCCGCTGACCCCAACCAGCCCTTTAAAGGACACTCAGACGCGGCGGGGGTTCTGTCCAGCAGTTCCATTTATTATCACACAAGCACTTGCTTTTAAAGGCAAATGGGGAAGGGAGGTTTTTTACATCCTCCCATCAGCTTAAAGGTTATGAGAGCATGCATCCTGTCTCAATGCCTAGCTATTGTAATCATGCAGTGTTCACGAGCGCTGAAGTGTGCAGACACTCCCACCCTACTTCCTCCCACACCATCCTAGGCTGCCACGTTAATACGCCCTTGTGGGCCCATAATGGTGCTGCTTGTAACGTCACTTAAGGTGGCGTTAGTTTTTAAGGCCCGACACTTTGAGCCTAATGGGTCAGATCTGTTCCTGGACATCAGGGGGCTGGGGGTTTTTTTGTTTCTCACTGTCATCTTTCAGAATTGCCAGCATACTAACTGCAATGAACTGAATGTTTGTGTTCTCCCAAAATTCATGCATTGAAACTCTAATCCGAATGTGATGGTATTAGGAGGGGGAGCCTTTGGGGAGGTAATTAGGTCATGAGGGTGAAGCCCTCATGAACAGGATTAGTGCCCTTATAGGAAGAGGTCAGAAAGCCAGCTAGCTCTTCTTTTTTTTTACCATGTGAGGATACAGTGAAAAGATAGCCCTCTGCAAACCAGAAAGAGGGTCCTCACCAGACACTGAATCTGCCAGCACCTTATTTTGGACTTTGGTGCCTTGAGAACTATGAGAAATAAATGTTTGTTGTTTAAGCCACTCAGTCTATGGTATTTTTGTTATAGCCACCCAAAATGATAAAACACCTAACTTAATCCCTGCAGACAAGGCCCTCACCCAGGCAGACTTCTCTCACCTCTCGGTAAGACTTCATTCCACTCTTGGTTTACCACTGCTTGTCTGTTTGAGGAACAAATAGTTCATTTCATTGAATCAAGGGGTGAAGGAGATGGGGAAGTAAATTATAGAGGATGGTCCCGAAGGGCTTAGTCAGTCAAATTAAGGTAATTATTTATATTTTTTAGGTGGCTGGCCAGTACAGGGATCCGAACTCCCGACCTTGGGGTTAGCAACACCGTGCTCTAACCAAGTGAGCTAACCAGCTAGCCCAAATTAAGGCAATTAAACTATATCCAAAAACAATATGGAATTATCAAAAGGTTTTAAGTGAGGATTATCAGATATGTATTTTAGAAAAATCCCTCTGTAAGGAGAGTGGATTGGGGAGGAGTTTAAGACTAGAGGAACCTTTTGCAATAATCCAGGCAAGAGATTATGATGAGTTGAACTAAGGCCCTGGAGAGATGAGAACAAATTTGAGAGCAGGAGAGGAGAATGAATGAGGTGCAGTGGTTGACAGGATATAGGTGAGGGGACTTAAGGATGACTTCTACTTGAGCACTGGGTGGTTGCTGAGTCTGTTCTCCAAGTAGGGAACACGGAAGAAGACAGGGTTTGGGCTGAGGTGGGAGAAATAATGAGCTTGATCTTAGATATGTTAAGTTTAAAGTTCCCACGAGGCACTCAAGTGGAAGTATCTACTAGGCAGTGTATTCAGTGTAACAGGGTCAGGATCTCAGAAGAGATCTCCGAACTGGAGAAATATTCATTAATTCAACAACTATTTTTTTTTGCATTTACTGTACAATATATCACCCATAGTCCTGATAGTGATACAGCAGTGAACAAAACAAAATTCCTATCTTTACTGACAAATAAACAAATTGTATATCAGATGTTGATATAAAAATAAAGCACAGAGAGGAGATAGAATTAGTAGGAGATAGGTCTGAAATATAAGTTTAGATTTATTTTTTTGGATCCAGGAATTTGTGAGAAATGTAAATTCTCAGACCCCTCAAAAAATGTCAGAAAAGAAAAAATATCAGGATTCAGTCTCTAGTGGCATGGTCCTGTTTATTTAGATGCACAGCAGAGTCTACTCCAGTGTTTGCCAAACTTACCAGATCTTATGAATCACCTAGGGGGTACTTGTTAAAAATATATAAATTCTTGGGCCCCACCTTCAACCCACTAGATCAAAGTCTCCTGGGGAGGGGCCTGGGAATTTATATTTTAATATGTGCCTTAGGGGATTCTTGTCACTAGGGAAATTTCAGAAACACTGATCTCTTCTTCTTTGAAAGGTTAATTTTCATTCTGGCCAGCTGCCAATTAAATAAATAAAAGAGTAGCTTTATATTAGATAGATAATAAGTGGCTTAAGGATGCATGGCTAATGTTTAGGGAAAATAATAAAGCTGTATATTACTTTTTCATTCTGGCCAGCTGCCAATTAAATAAATAAAAGAGTAGCTTTATATTAGATAGATAATTTAATAAGTGGCTTAAGGATGCATGGCTAATGTTTAGGGAAAATAATAAAGCTGTATATTACTCTGTACATTACAATGAATTTTGGATGAGTCAAAGATTTAAATATAAAAACATACATCCATAAAAAGTGATAGAAGAAAACATAAGTGAATTTTTAAAATATAATCTTCAAGTAGGGAAGCCCTTTCTAAGTTTCAAAACATAAAACCAAAAGATATTAAGGAAAAGATTGTCATGTATGCTTGGATGTAACAAATTTCAAAACATATATATCTAAAAGACTACAGTTATATTATTATTTTATTATTTATTATTATATTATTATTTATTTTATGTTTGGTGGCTGGCTGGTACAGGGATCTGAACCCTTGACCTTTGTATTATTACATATTTTGAGGAGTATTATACACTTGCAATTGGATGCTCCATCTGCAGAAGTGAAGCAGCCACCTTAGCTTTCCTTAAGTTTCTTTAAGAGCTGTGGTTCTCAAAGTGTAGTCCACAGATTAGTAACATGAGCATCACCTGGGAATTTGTGAGAAATGCAAATTCTCAGGATCCTTTTCAGACCTACTAAATCAGAAACTCTGCGGGTTGAGTCCATCAGCCTATGTTTTAACAAACTTCCAGGTGATCCTGATACAAGCTTACGTTTGAGAATTACTGCCTAATAGGATCTTGATCCTATCTTCAACTTGGCCAATCATTAAATCACATGGATCTGCACTAAAATGGCAACTTAGAATACTTGTACATATTTGGGAATATAACCTTGAACTCACTGCTACTTATTATTTTTATAGATGTTGCCAAATTATCTTCCAAAATAGTTGTACTAATTTGCTTAATGTATTGGTGAATAACCGTTTTCCCGTATCATTAGTCAATACTGATCCAAAGTTTAGCTTTGGGAAATGATTTTGGGAATTGTCAAAATCAAGTCATCCAAAACTTGATTCTCTGAATTTAACCTTGAATCCAACTAAGTTAGGATGGTGATTTCCAAAGGTTCTGCTGAGCCTTGGAGGCTGCCTGGTGTGTGGGGTGGGCAGGAGATGGAAAGAATAGGGCATTCCTTTCAACTAGAACTGTTTCGACTGGATCTAAGTGTTTAGACTCCACATGAGATTTCATTTTTAAGAGAGAAGTTTGCTGTTAAAGAAAGTTTGAAAATTATGGAGCGATATGAGGCTAGGAGGCAGAAGCAGACACTTTCTCCACCAGCTGACTTAGGAGCCTCGATGACTCACCCATTTTTCCCACCTGCTTTTGTGGGACCAGTAGTCATCAGAGACCTCCATGTCAGAAGTGAAACCTCTCCTGTCATAGCTGGGGCTGCCAGGAAGCAGATTCTGAGAGGAAGTTTAGCCATCAGTTGATTTATTAGGGAATGCTCTCATGATCAATATCTATTGATTATGAGAAGAAGGAGAAGAAATTAGGATTGGGTGAAGAAGTTGAGCTGTATAATGCCATCCCAATAAAGGCCTCAGCTGACCCCACAGGGAACTTGGCACCTGGATGACCCCTTAGAGTTGTCCCAAGTTGGATCAGGCTTAATATCCCTGGAAGCAAGTGTGACCTTAGGCGAGGCGGTTTTCTTCACTGAAGGTAATCCCCCTGGGGGCTAAGAGCTGAGGACCGAATTCTAGCAGCACTCCCTGCAACTGGAAGAAGAAGTCCTTCATTCCTGAAGGGGGGTCTGGACAGTGCACGGCAGCACCCATACAACTCCCCAAAGTTGTGGAGGCGCAGCCAAAATTAATACTTTAGCCCAAATGTCTGTTGTCTTTTTCCACCCATTTCCCATGAGTTATCAGTTCACATTTGTCCATCTCACTTTACTCCAGAATAGGGCAAATCTTCCACAGTAATTGGAATGCAAAAAGGAGAGGTGGTGTCTGGAAGAATAAACCATTTCACTGGAGAGAGGTGTAAAAATAAGGGGAGATTATATCAGATTGACCCCATTGTTATGGCTGATTAGTTTACGGTGGGGAAGACATCAGAACTACATGGTGATCCACATGAGGCTGTTGGCAATGGGTGGTAAGCGGGTGCCACATTAGTTCTGGCTCAGATTCAAAGGTCAGGCCTGGTTCCTCTTCCCATCTCAGTATGACTCTCTTGGATATATTGAGAAATTATTGGGGGAAAAACAAAGAACTAACCTCACACCTTGACCAGCCACGTTCTCCCAGCTTGTCCACAGGGTCCTGCTGTTCTAACCATGGGGCCTCCAGTGCAAGCCCATAGCTGAGAAAGAGGAAGAAAATATCTTTTTAAAATGATGATAATATTCCTAATTTCTGCTCACCCTGGAGGCTTATTTTGAAAATCACAATGATTTAACTTGTTAGCAGTTTAATTCACTTTTAAAACATTAACCAGACTAATTATTCATCAGATTTCACTATCTTTGTCAGGCTCAATAAGGATCTTTTGTTACAATGATTAATGTGTTTTAATTGTAGCTTCTCTCAGGGCAATAATTCGATCTCACTTGTATTTGCTGAATCTCTGGAAATCTTAGAAATGCTTTGACAGCTGAGCTATTCTTGGGAAATGAAAGTAAAGGAATATATGTAACTAACAAAAAGTGTTTTATAGCATATCATTAATATGGATTTCCACTCTCTGACAGACCTTGCTCTACTTCAGTCCCTGAGGCTGCTTGCTGTGCAGGCAATTTGCCATTCACAAACAACAGGAGGTAGAGATCAATTAATACAGGTGACCAGACTTTCTCCAGTTGGTGTCCTCAAGCATATGCTAATCATAGTCATAATTATGGCAAATATACATAGGTCACAGGGAAAATTAATCAACTAGCCAGTGTCCATAAATAATCATCCACTTAAGAGATTGGTTCCTGTGTTTACCATTCTATTTTCTACCCAATGCTTCATCTTTATTCGGCTGGTGGCTTTTGTCCACGTAAAGAATTTTTACAACATCAAAAAGATGTTTGTACGGGCCGGCTCGTGGCTTACTTGGGAGAGTGTGGTGCTGATAACACCAAGGCCACGGGTTCGGATCCTATATAGGGATGGCTGGTTGGCTCACTGGCTGAGCATGGTGCTGACAACCCCAAGCCAATGGTTGAGATCCCCTTACTGGTCATCTTTTTTTTTTTTTTTTTTAAAAGGTGTTTGTAGAACCTTGTAGACAGAGGAATTACATGTGGCCAATACTAATTTCAAACTTAAAGATGTGTTTTTTATTATTTTTTAAAGCATGGTGGTTCTAAGAGCCTTAGAGTCAGACAGATCTAGAGTTGATTCTTGGCTCTACCACTTATTAGCTATAAGTCCTTGGGGGAAATGAGCAGTAACTAGCCTCCCTGAACCTCAATTTCCTCAACTCTAAAAAGGAGAGGATTAAAGTGAGGTTTTGCATGTAAGACCTAGTGCATTGCCTGGACTATAGTAAGCATTCCATAAATTATTTTTGGAAAAGCTATGGGCCTTCATAGTTTAAGGAAATCACATGTACACGAGCATTTCTTTCTTTTTTTTCCTTTTTGTCTTTTTTACTGACCGGTAACGGGATCGCAACCCTCGGTGTTGCACCCGCACCGCGCTCAGCCAGTGAGCAGGAACCGGTCTCCACATGGGATCTGAACCCTCGGCAGGGGCGCTGTTGCACTCCCAAGCAGCGCACTCTCCAGTGTGCCACTGGGCCGGCCCTACACGAGCATTTCTGATTGTCACAACAACCCTGAGACAAGTAGGAAAGGTGTGCTGCTGTTGTCATTCTTCGTTTGTTCTCAGATGAGAAAACTGGGCACAGAGTTGTGGTGACCTCGGTAAATATGTCATATATGTTCATCAACTCACTGCTTGATCAAGCATGAAGGCTGCTCTGAAACCCACAGATGCTGATTTCCATTCCCGTGCTTTATCTACTGCAATCTTAGAGGTATCAAAGGCTCTGATTGAGTAGAGCAGCTGAGAATAGAATAAGTAGGGCTAGCTGGTTTGCTCAGTTGGCAGAGCATGGCGCTGACAATGCAAAAGTCAAGAGTCTGGATCAAAACAAAGAGAACAGAATGAGTAATTGCATTAGTCTGTTTCTGTTACTTATAACAGAAATACCTGGAACTGGGTGATTTATAAGAAAACGAAGTTTATCTGTGTTTCAGAGGCTGGGAAGTCCCGGGAAACAAAGTACTCTGGGAGGATGTTCTTTGGAGGTGTCTTTACAGCAATGCAGGAATCTCAGAAGGCTGAAAATAGTAGAGCAGAGAGAGAGTCTCACATGCTCTTCTTTTAAGGCCCTCAGAAGCATGCCCCTGACCACCATTATTAATCCATTCACTATGGCATGGTCGTAACCATCTAATCACCTCTTCAAAGCCCCACCTTTCAATTATCATAATAGGATTTCCCACCCTCTTTACACTGTCATAGTGGGAACTAAGTTTTGGAGGGACATCAATCCACAGCAGTAATTCATGATTTGTTGAAAAACATTTGCCCCACTATTGGGATAAATGCATCAATAATACCTAACAGAACCAGGCATAACCTTATTAAATTCATATAGCAAGCCTAGCAGGTAAATATCACGGTTACTCCTCTTTTACAGTTGAGTACACTGAAGCTTACAGATATTAAATAACTTCCTTTGACAGGTCCATTCGTCCAACTCCAGTATCTGTGTTTTAACCATACGTTATGAGGGTAATTCAAAAAGTTCACGGAAATATTTGTATTATCTTTTTTTCGGGGGGGGGGGCGCTGGCCAGTATGGGATTTGAACCCATGACCTTGGTGTTCTAAGGCTGCGTTCTAAGCAACTGAACTAACCAACCAGCCCTGTATTATCTTTTAATTCTATTTTTTCCATGGAATTTTTCTTTTAAAGATGACCAATAAGGGGATCTTAACCCTTGGTTTGGTGTTGTCAATACCATGCTCAGTCAGCGAACCAGCCATCCCTGTATAGGATCCAAACCCATGGCCTTGTTGTTATCAGCACCGCACTCTCCTGAGTGAGCCACGGGCCGGCCCTTTTTCCATGAGCTTTTTGAAGTATCCTTGTATTCTGCCTCCTGCCAGACCCACTTAACAAAATGCTCCTTTAAAAGGAGGGTTTTAATGAAACTTATGAGGTCTATATAGTAACCAATTATCATATTTTATCTTTTTATTTTTTATTTTTATTTTTGGTAAAGGAATCTGAACGCCTGACCTTGGGGTTATCAGCACCACTCTCTAACCAACTGAACTAACTGGACAGCCCTTGCCTTACCATGTTTCAGTTTTTATTTTTATTTATTTTTTTGGTGGTTGGCCAGCATGGGTATCCAAACCCATGACACTGGGTGTTATAAGGCTGTGCTCCAACTTATTAACCAGGCAGCCTTTTTACCATGTTTTAAATTATTGTTCTAGTGGTTCAGACACCATGACTCACAAATTTTTTTAACTTCTGAACCAGAGGTTGGGAATCTTCTTTATCTTCTACTTGTAACTGTGAAAAAGGTTTATCTGATCAACTATTAGAAAGTAAATTCTTCCTTGGATATTTGCAGTACACATTTGCATAGTGAAAGTTCTGAGAAATACTATGGCTAAAACAAATTGTGTTAAATCTGATTTCTCAACTTATTTGACCACAGAATCCTTCTTTTTAGTCACAATCATTAAGAGCCTATTTATCCTAGAGAAATAAAAACTTACGAACACACACACACACACACAGAACCTATGGGAACATATTTAGGTTCATTTAAATAATAATCTTGGCCAAATTTATTTAGCATTTAGTATATCTCAGACACTATTCTCAAAGCTTCACATGTGCAAGTATTATCTTATGTTATAATAACCTTATGAGGCAGGTAGTTTGTTTTTTTTTTATGGCCGGCCAGTTAGGTCAGTCAGTTAGAGTGCAGCCTTATAATGCCAAGGCTGCAGGTTCAAATCCCCATACTGGCCGGCCCCTGAGGCAGGTATTTTTAGGATAATCTTATGAGGTAGATATTTTTGTTAAACAGCTTTCCCAAGATCACAAACTAGTAAGTGGCAAAGCCATGACCTGAATCAAGGTTGTCTCTCTCCAATGCCTGTGCTCTCAGCTTTCATGGAAGAGCTGATTCAGCACATTGTACACGAAGGTATGCCATATTTTTTCCTAATTTAAATCCGGGATAAATATGCTATATCAAATTACCATTTTATTACATTCACCCAACCAAGGGGAAAAAAACCTGGAAAAACCACTTCTCTTAATCAGACACTCGAAACATCAAATTTGTCTGTCTGATCTTAATAATTATATTTTTTCCCTATAGTGCTGTTTAATTCTTAAATACTTTCATTTGTTTAGGTTATAGACATCTACTTAAATTTTGTGTTAGAAACAGAGATAACATCCTCTTATCACTATATCTCTTCCTAGGTAATAATCACTTTGGTTTTCCTCCAGGCCAAATGGACCAAGATCAAACAGGCAAGAATTCTCGCTTAATAGCCAGGTAGGTGATTACCCATCTGAAATAAGAGAGATGTTATTTTCTCTAGTAAGGCAAAAGGCATGAGCATTTTTCTTTTCTCTTCATTGCCAGTCAGGCAGGTGATTACCCACCTGAAATAGGAGAGATGTTATTTTCTCTAGTAAGGCAAAAGGCATGAGCATTTTTCTTTTCTCTTCATTGCTTTCCTTTCCTTCCCTTTCTATTCTTTTACTTTATTCAGTTTTAGGAGGAGCAGTGGCTTGTGGGATGACAAAATTTGGGATTCACTCATTTAACTGAATATATCCCAGCCTAGAAGAAGGACCAGGAGAAAAGGCAGGCCCCAAAAGGTGTAGAAAGCCCACGAAAGCTTTCAAGTAGTATTGTTGTCCTCTTTTTCTTTTGATCCTCTCTCCCCATAGAATGGCTATTTTTTTTTTTTTTTTTAGCATACTTTTCCAAGTTGTTACATTAACAAATTTGCACTGGTTTCTTTATCCTTGTCATCTAAAGACCACCTTGTTGGCGGATGGTGAACTTTTCCTTCATGCCAGGCCTGCTGCACTGTCTAATGTCACAAGTGTCTGCTCACATTAGCTCTTGGAGACTGGAGAAGATTCCGCATGGGGCCATTCCAGCAAGTTGATTTGACAGAATGAGTCCCCATGCTAGCTCATGGCACTTATCAGTTAGTCAGCCTTCCTTGGGGACGAGAATTTAGAGTGCACCATATTCAGTTTCCAAATCAACTGCTGTCCCCTCAGGAAGCCGTGTGTTGCATTATTAAAAGAGATGCCTTCAACTACAGCACCATACTTAAACATTCATCCACATTTTAAAAAAAAAAGGAGGGAGGGTTGGGGAGAGATAACACAACAATGCCCCAAACCCTTCACTGTGTTAACTCTTTCTCCCCGGGTTTCATGTCTCCCTCAATGAACAGTCTTGTAACTTTTATTGGTGAGCATGAACACTTGCTGTACTGTGAATTGTAACTTCATTCAAAAAGGGATGCATCTGCATTACTTCGGATGGCTATGAAACATTTTCCCTAAATTGTAAAATCTTGGGGCTGAGGCCTCCATATTCCCTGACCTCTCCTTTTCACTGAGCTCCCGTTGCAAAGTTTTTTTTTCCCTTTTCTTTCTTTCTTTTTTTTAAATTTTGTTTTGGTTTTGATTTTTTCTTTCATTAAAACATTTTTTTTAATTAAAGAAACTTTTTTCTGCTTTTTTTCCAATTGCAAAGTTAAATCCAAAAATAAAGCTGCAAGAAACAGTAATGACTTTGATTTACCTGTTACCTACCCCGATTGCAGTTAAATCCAAAAATAAAGCTGCAAGAAACAGTAATGACTTTGATTTACCTGTTACCTACCTCTCCCAGGAATTCAAATGAAATTAAAGAATTAGTTCTTCATTGAAAATGAACAGATCTGAAACTCATTTTAATAATTATAACTTCAGATATTTCTCAGTTAAAAAAAATAAGATATGTGTCCATTTTACCTTTATCTTTCCAAAAGAGAAATTGACAAGATTGCTGGAGAAAAGGAGATATCCTTTTTAAAGCTGCATGTTGATATAAATATGAAAATGGATTAAACTCTGCTTCCAATTTCCAAACATGTGTACTTCAATGAATATTAAATGGTAGGCCCCTATCACCATCATGACTTATTTACTCACCAGAGTTTTTATCAAAAAGGGACTGGAGTTGCCTGTGGAGCGTGAAAGTCTCCTGTAATTGAGTTTAGAGTGGTAAATCCACTAAACAGGCCACAGCCCCAGAGACACCCCCGAAACCCACCTGTCAGCTGGTGTTAGATCACAGCTCAAACAAGGCATGGCTGCCTGCTCCTGCTAAACACTGCTGTGGCCCAAAACAAAAAAAAGGAGAAGTCATTCCCCAGGGGATGAGGGAGGACTGGGGGCAAGTCGTGGGGGTTGGGAGGGCGGATGAAAAACTCTCATCTAACAGCTGCCCAATGTCAACTGGAATCATGATCTGAAACTCAGCTGGGGAGGGGAACTGGCCAGGGCCTCGATCGGTAAGGTGTCATTTCTTTATTTCCACATCTGTTATGTAGGAGCGTAATGGAGTGGACAAGAAGCTTTTTCATCACAGTTGAGCCATGGAAATCAAAGCCCAGAATTTTAGTGAGGATAAAGATACAGCAGGTTTAAGACTGGTGCAGAAAGGCCTACATCTGGAAATGGAGGGAAGCTTCCAACTAAAACATGCTGGACCAGCCAGTGGCGGGAGTATGAGCATTTTAAGCCAAAGAAGCATCATTCATCCCATAAACATTTATTAATTGCTTATGTGCTGGTGAGTGTATCAGTTGCTGAGTGTATAAAGATCAACAAGACATAGTCCTTGTCCTGAAGGAAGTTAAAATGTGATTGGGAAAACATACAGATAAGTCAACTTGACAATACAGTGTCAAGGGCTGTGGGAACAAAACTATGTGCTTAAAATGATAAGTTAGGAAGGCTTCTTGGAGGAAGTGACATTTAAGCTGGGTTTTGCAGGATAAGTAAGATTTAGCCAGGCAAAGGGAAGGATGGGGTGGGTGTGGGGATGGTGGTAGGAATGAGAAGCTCTTGCTACGTAGAGGAGACACACTACCAACAGGGATAGGGTCTGGTGCCATGGCAGGGCTCCCAGAAGCTTGACGTGGCAAGAGTGTGGGTTGATGGGTGTGCATTAGAGCTGAGGAAGATCGGGCAAGAGGGGTAGAGAGAGAAGCTAAATGATCAAGGGCTTTATCAGCCTGGCTAGTAAGTTTGGAGTCTATTCTGAAAGCCATGGAGAACAATGGAAGGGTTTTAAGCAAGGGAGTGATGTGGTCAGATATGCCTTTCAGAAAGGCCAGTTTATCTGCTGACATAGGAGAGAGGCCTGAGCTAGAAAGAACTGGGGGTGATTAGTATACAGGCACTGAGTTAGGCTTTGGTTCCTGGCGAGGTTCCAGGAGAGTTAGTACTGGCTAGCTGCAGCCCTCCCAGCCCTCCCAAAAAGAAGGGCTGGCCAGGTGGCTAACTTGGTTAGAGAGGGTGTTGTAACACCATGGTCAAGGGTTTGGATCCCCATATCAGCTGCTGAAAAAAAGGGGGGACGGTGGGCAAGGTTAGAAACAGGAAAACCAGGTGGGGGAGAGTAATAGGTGTCTTTGAGAGAGAGGGTGGTGGCCTGAACCAGGGCAGTTGCAGTGGAGATGGAGAGGAGGGGACAGATTGAGAAATGTTATGGAAAAGAATTGACAGGACCTGGAAGGCAATTGAAAATGTGAAAAAAGGGAGGAATACAGGAAGGTTACAAGGTTTCTGGCTCTGGTGTAGGGTTGCTAGATTTAGCAAAAAAAAATTCTTGCAATATTTGGCACATATTAATACTAAAACATTTCTTGTTTATATGAAATTCAAATTTAACTGGGAATACTGTATTTAATCTGGCAACCCTACTTGGGTGACTGGGTAAATGGTGGATCACTTGTCAAGCTTGGGATTGGAGGAGGCACAGTTATGGGAAAGGGGGAAAAGAAATTGATTTTACTTTTATTTATACTGGGTTTGAGGTGTCTGAGGAATATAGCAGTCTTCCGATTATCCCTCAATACCTTTCTGCCTTTCTTCTGTAAGGATAGTTTTATCTGGCACATGGACACTCAGCTAAAGACGTTACTTCCCAGACTCCTTTGCAGAAAGGGAGATTGCAGTGGGATGTGTGATGTGTGCTTTGCTCTTAGAAGGACTGGAAACAAACTCCCTTCTCTACTTTCTCCTTTCTACTGGCTGGAAGATATATCAGAACAGAAGCAGCCACCTTGGGCCGAGGTATGAAAAGCCCAAGTTGTGGATGCCCTGGGCCTCCTATCTCTAAATTGTCACATGAGAGAGAACTAAGCTTCGCCTGCACCCTAACTACAATAAAACATCAAAGAGGAAATGTCAATAGGCAGTTGGACATACCAGTCTGCAGCTTAGGAGAGAGGCGTGAGCTGGAAAGAACTGGGGGTGATTAGTATACAGGCACCGAAAAGGCTTTAGTTTAGATGAGATCTCATAGGGGGAATATGTGGTGTGAGAAGAATTAAGGACAAGAAGGTCAAATGCTATCTTTTTTCCTTTTGCCTCTTTTTTTGAAATTCAACCTTAAACTTTACCCTCAAGTTAATGGCGAGGTTCCAGGAGAGTTAGGATGATGTTTCAGAGTTTTGTTTTTAATTCCAAAGCCTTTCTTCTGCATAACCATGAATTAATACTCAGTGCTCCTAAATTCATTTATTTTTATTTGGGTATCTCAGCACTATCTGGGTAGTGGGTGTGTTCTCATGCCCTGCGTGTATTTGGACATTTGCACACAGCCTGGTGGCTGTGTTAGGGCCTGTGCAAGGGTTAGTTTATATGCGTGTGATTTTGCGTGCACTTCTTGGGAGTGTCAGCACACACATACATTTTTTTTTTTTTTTTGGTCCATGTTCTGGCTTGTTGGTGTGTGACCTGAAGGTGTCTTTGCATGTGTGTCTGTGGGAGATGCTGGTTAGCTTGTAGCCAGTCACCACCACTGCCAAGAAATATCCTTTGTGATTCTTCTCACGTAGAAGTCTTCAGTTCACTTTGGAGACTCTAGCATATTTTTTAAAGATCGTTTTAGTAGTCTTTTCAAATCCAAAATGTTTGAAGGAAGAGTATCTTCCAAACTTCCCCTGGGGCATTTCTTGTTTCTTCTGTATAAATCTATCTATTGTCCCCAGACACCAGACTGAGGCTGAATTTTACATAATGTGTGATCTACACAAGGATCAAGGGCGCCATGGAATGTGTGCATATTTATGGAAGTTTATAAATGTACTCAAACTGAGAATAAAAAGAATCTCCATGTATCTATCACCTAGATTCAATAATTATCAACATTTTGCGAATCTCATTTCATCTACTCCTCCCTTTTTTCCTGCTAGTGTATTTTAAAGGAAATATTAGATAGCTTATCATTTCATTTGAAACATTTCAGTTTGCATCTCTAATCGATGACTTTTTTTTAACATCTCACATCATTATTTACCTAACAAAATTAACAATTCCTCAATATCATCTCAACCCAATATATAATATATTGTCCATTATATAATATAATGTCTTACATTTGGTATCTGGTTGATTGCTTCCTTGGGGAATTAGTTAACATGTTCCTCTATCTTCCAAATTTCCTGTAAACTGTTAGTTATGTCTAGGTCCTTGATGAGATTCAGATCAATGTTTAGGCACCAATACTTCCTAGGGTGGTCCTGTTACTGTGAAGCATATAATATCTGGTTATTTCACTTTTTATGATGCTAAGATTGATAAGTGGGTTTAGGGAGTGTCAGCCCATAAAGCTCCCTATAAACGTTTCACCTGATGATTTTAGTACCCATTGATGATTCTTACCTAGGTCCATTATTTTATTTGGGGTATTAGTAGTTTTTAAGAATTCTTTTATTCCTTCTGCATTTATTAGCTGGGATCCTTCCAGCTCCAGAATTGTGCTGATCAAAGGGAACAGAGGAATTGCCAGGCATTGAGAGCCAAGTGAGGGTCCTGTTTTTCTGGCCTACTTCCATATTAAAAAAGATTAATCCACCCTCCCCAAAGTGGTCAGACCTAAATCCCAGGTGCATTCCAACTAAGGTGACCCTTCAGATAATGTTGAGGTTAGCAAGTACCCTAAGTCTTTTGCTCCAGGGAAAAGGGGCTCCAAGAATTTGTAGGAGGGGCCTTTTCCCAGGACACAGGGAACTCCAGGCTGCTCAGGAAATGAGGTGTGACCTCCAGGGACTGGCTCTGTTGGTTTGGAAAGGGCTCCCTTTGGCCTCCCCCACCCCCACACCAGTTATACTCAGTCTGGGGCTCTGGTTCTGCACCACTCCCCCCACCCCCTGGCTTTTCTCCCAGGGACCAAATGTCTGAGACTATGCTGCTTTGACTTTCTGGTGCCCATTTTGTGTCCTCAGGTGGTCTCCACTCCTTTGCCACCCCTGGCATGGGCATTGGGCTTCATGGCTCTTGCAGGTGCTCTTCTTTGAGGAACAGGGACATAGCTGATCTCTGCCCAATATCCCTCCACTAGCCCTTTCCCAGATCTGAGGTCTTCTTTAAAAAGTGCCATGGCAAGGGCCGGCCTGTTGCTCACTCGGGAGAGTGCGGTGCTGATAATCCCAAGGCCCCGGGTTCAGATGCTATATAGGGATGGCCGGTTCGCTCACTGGCTGAGCGTGGTGGTGCTGACAACACCAATCCAAGGGTTAAGATCCCTCTACCGGTCATCTTCCAAAAAAAAAAAAAGTGCCATGGCAACTAGTCCAGCAGGCAGGGCCCAATTTTGGGGTTTAATGCTCAGCTCCGAGGGCCCAGGATTGAGAGGAGATGGGGATCCATCCCACGCTGCATGGACAACTCTCCACTCAGCAGCTGAATAGATCAAACAGACCATTCATTCTTCCTTTCTGATAAAAGATGGGCCTGCATGGAAAAGGTGGCACCAATACTCATTTCTAAGGGGAAGATGTATTTTAAACTCTCTGTAAAAATGTACTTTAATAGGCTTCCATGGCATACATTGTTGGCATAATCCCTCCTAAGCCACAATTTATTTATATATTTATTTTTTATTTTCGTGGCTGGCAGGTACAGGAATCTAACCATGGATCTTGGTGTTATTAGCACCATGCTCTAGTCAACTGAGTTAACCGGCCAGCCCTTAATCTACAATTTAAAATATAGGATATATATCATTCAGAATGGTCACCCAATAACAATTTGGCTTAGTGCGATTTTAGCTGTTTCCAAATCCACCCTGAAAGCAAGCCTCATAGGGGGTAGCCAAAGAATATTCTGCAGGCTGAGTGCGGCTGACCGTGCCTGGAGATTGTTTGCCCTGCACTGCCCAGGCTTGGGCACTAGATGGCAGGCTTACCTTCTAGATGGAAGCATATGACACCGGCAGCTCTGTCTCTGCTTGCAGCAGTTACACACTCCCCAGCAAATCGCAGGGGCATCCAGTGGGCTCCCCACAAAAGATGTGACCGAGCCTCAATCAGGGGCCCCAAAGTTGTCTGGTTTGGGAACACCTGCCTGTCTTTTGCAGCTGCGGTAGGATCAGGATCAGGGCCCACTGGATCCCAAACCTCATGGCTTGTGGCTGTGGTGACTCCATCAGGGTCCCCGTCACACTCTCCTCCCACCTGCCTGGCCCAGGTGTGGGGCTTAGAAATGTCTCCATCTTCCCTTGGGCTGGCTCAAGGTGCAAGGTCTTTCAGGATGTACCAAACTTGGTGTGTGGGGGGTAGGCTTTTATGCATGCTTCTACTGGAAATAGAGGGTCCTGCCCTGGGTGTGGGAACTGCTGAATACCAGAAAGGAAATTTATAAGCCTGTGCTAACTGCTGGA
>NW_007728951.1:152747-154883 GCF_000696425.1 Galeopterus variegatus
CTGGGTGTGGGAACTGCTGAATACCAGAAAGGAAATTTATAAGCCTGTGCTAACTGCTGGACTGAGGTCTGAGGTTTCTTCAGCAGTCAATCCTCATAACTTTCTTATCCCTTCTCCTTTTGGCTGCTCCTGCCCTCCTCCCACCTCACCCTGGGTGTAGATATCAATATGTACAACTTCTCCTTGGGGGCCAGAAACCTCACTGGCTTGCTTCTGGATTCCCGGTGCCTAGAACAAGATGAGGGCTCAGTAAATGTTTGCCAAATGAGTGATTGATTGAATGAATGAATGTTGAGACCAAAAAATCATTTGTTTTAGCCTACTAATTCTAGAAAAAGTCCCAAATGGATAGGAATGTGTTATATTTTCTAAGATTCCTGCTTTCCTCTTTACCCTTCTTTTTCACCTCCAGTTGAGATTCCACCCCAGGACCTCCATTTGGGAGTGCCTGAACCTTTCTATGTCTAGCTGAAATCCCACACACTGCAATTTGAGACAGATCTTTTTTGCTCTGACTTCAGTGTTAAGCCCGTGATGGGATTGGGGAATAATATTGTTATGCACTGAGTTGCGTCTCCCCAAATTTCATACTGGGAAATTTTAGGTACTCCCAGTGTCTCAGAATGTTCCTGTATTTGGAGATAGGGCCTTTAGTTAAAGTGAGGCCATTAGGGTGGGCCATAATCCGATCTGACTGGTATCCTTATGAGAAGAGGAAATTTGGACACACAAAAACACACCAGGGATGCACACACACAGACCATGTGAGGACACAGAGAGAAGGTGGCCGTCTGCAAGCCAATGAGCGAGGCCTCAGAAGAAACCAAACCCTGACACCTTGGTTTTAGACTTCTAGCTTCCAGAACTGTGAGGAAATAAGGTTCTGTTGTTTAAGCCACTCAGTCTGTGGTATTTTGTTACTGCAACCCTAGCAACCTAATACAAATACGATCTGATACAAGATATGATATGATTACAGTGTAACATAATAAACATTATATNTACAAATACGATCTGATACAAGATATGATATGATTACAGTGTAACATAATAAACATTATATAATACGGAATACTTTGCCCCTTTTGTCAAGCATGTCCAGTGTCTACAGGACTATTATCTAACTGATGTGATGGTAATTTTGAGGTTTCCACTGCCACCTCTGGCCCCTGGCTCTTGCTGGACAGGCAGGAGGGGAGAAAGACCTCTTAAGAATGGAGAGATGTTCACAGCTTTAGTCACGGCATGAGCTGCCCTTCCAGGTCCTTTTAAGAAAAACAGGCCCCAGTGTGATGAAGGATAGATTGATACAGCCACCAGGAGAAGGGGTTACCAAGTGCTATGAAAGCCACGCTCCCAAAAGAGGTCAGCACGGCCTCAGAGGCCCAAAGGTCAACCCATCAAGATAAACCAAGTTTGTCAGAGAGAGAGAGCAGCGAAAGAGGCTCCTTGTTGGGGATGAGATTCGACCAGAGAAGACTGTAAAGGCTGCACAACCTGGGGACCGAGGACGTGGGATGTCAGGAGGGAGGGCACAGGCTGGCCGAGGAAGCTGAAACTCTAGAGCGAAGATCCGCTCAGTGAACACACAACACCTCAGGGTCAGAGACGACTGAGGGGACAGCTGTCCTTCCTGAATCACATGTAAGTGGTCGAATTTGGTCTTTTGAGAACTGACTAAAAGTAATTCACTCTCTATAAGGTGGAAATTCTGGTTTGTTTGTGTTTTGGTCAGTACAGGGATGGAACACTGGACCTCAGTGTTATCACACCATGCTCTAACCAACTGGGTAACCAGCCAGCCCTAAGGTAGAGATTCTTGATCACACTGGGCGTGGAGGGACCAGGATGGATGGAGGGAGCCACAACTGATATTCAGTTCTCCTGGGCACGTGGCCACAATAGCATTTCTGTGGCACGGTCTGGCCCTCCCCTTCCGTCCCCTGCTGGAGACCGTCTCTCTCCTCCCGTAAATGCCATTGTAAGTGGATATCGTGGGGAAGAAGAGAGAAATTTCCCAACAGGAGCACATGTAGAAGGGAGACAGACCATCATCTGTAAAGAATGTCTTCCAGCTTGACAGAGACAGGCAAGAAGGGAATTGGAGGAAAGGGGATACAATTTAGGATCCCCCTT
>NW_007728951.1:155687-156292 GCF_000696425.1 Galeopterus variegatus
ATAGGGAGGGACAGAAGATAACAGCAAACAAGGCTCTGAGGCCTCGAGGCAATAGCTGGGCAGCCTCTTTGGCTCCGGACAGGCAGGCAGGCACTTAGGCAACAGCCGGGCTCTATGGCTCCAGACAGTTGAGATACAAAATGGAGAAAGGATCTGCTGAAGGTCACACACAACCAATTAAATCTTCTAATATGTCTTATGAAATATGTTAGAGTCATGCAGGTCATTTAAAGACACGTCCCACAGAGTGATAGCTCACATCCAGTCTATTTAAAAAGCCAGTCCTTGAAGCACTTTATTATCCCCGTAACTATTTCATGTTAAATAAAATTCTAACATGCACATGAAAATGGATGGAGTGTACCCCCATGTAACCACATCTGGGTGAATAAACACTTCTGGGTTCTGGGTTTTATAAGGGATATCAACATGGCAGCTGAGGGATGGGCTGACTATGGCAGTGAGGAGTCTAAAAACCATATTGTACAAGAGCACAGGGCTGGCCGGCTAGCTCATTTGGGAGAGCATGGTGTTGATAACACCAAGGTCAGAGGTTCAGATCTGATACCAGCCAGCTGTAAAAAAAAAAAAAAAAAAAAAAAAAA
>NW_007728951.1:157169-164465 GCF_000696425.1 Galeopterus variegatus
AGCTGAAAAAAAAAAAAAAAAAAAGAACACAAAGGGGGAACTAGGGAAATTCAGCTTGCAGAAGATAGTGTAGAGACTGTGACAATGAGCTTTAGCAGGTGATGGCTGAAGGTAGGAGAGCCATGGGTCAGATGTATTGTTTCTCATTAGGACCTAAACCTGCTAGAAGTCAGATTCGGATCAAAAGAGGAAAGAACTTTCCAAATTAGGATGTGAGAGATGGGTTTTTCTTTCCTTCTCAATCCCCTTGGGAAAGGAAAAGATCTTTGGTAAGATACATAGTCATGCACTGCAGAACGACATTTCAGTCCTCGGGGACTGAATGAAAGACGGTGATCTCCTAAGATCATAATGGCTGTGCCAGATAGCCTAGGTGAGTAGTAGGCTATACCGTCCAGGTTTGTGTAAATACTCTCTATGGTGTTTACACAATGACGAAATCCTCTAACCATGTATTTCTCAGAATGTATCCCTGTCGTTAAGTGGTGCATGACTGTAACTGATATTCACAAGAGAAACCTTGTAGATGTTTCCCTCTGAGGGACCCAAAACCACCTCAGGGAGCTCAAAGAACTGAGTGCTGTCCATGGTGAAGCCAGCATTCTGTGCAGAAGGCAGAGAGGGAGACGGTGGAGAAGAGGAGAAAGATTGGGCTCCTGAATATGTGGTGGTTGTGACTGCTTAATCAGCGGGAGCTGGCAGTTCAGCCTCAGCTGGGAATGTGCAGGATGTGAGTGCTCTGGGGACAATGAAGTTCTGGTGCTCCCTGGGCAGGAACGTGGGAGCCTTTCTTGTTGGGCACACAAGGGTAGAACCCACAGTTATTTTGTGGTTTCCTTTGTGCATCACCATTGCAAATGTAGCAGTTGACATCACACATGGGATATATTTTAACAGACTGATGGTGGTGGCACATTGAATGTCCTCACTACTTTTCAGTGGAGAGGAACTCAGTGGCAGTAAAGGCTGGGCACTGTTGAGGAAGAAACACCAAGTATTTCCACTCTGGGATTCTCTTTTACCCAGGTAAGTTATACACCCTGAAGCAGGACTGCAGTGTACAGTTGTGTAGGTTGTTCACTGCACCATTCACAACCCATGCAACTCTAACTGGCAGCTCTACATGAAGGCAGGCACCATGGGGAACCTAGCAGCTAACCCCAAATTGCTATTCAAAAAGACTCACCTTGAAACTGACCTTTTCACAAACATTGGTATGAGATGGATAGAATTTCAACTGATAAAAGAGGAGTGAGCCCTCCCCGCTGAGATGATCTTCAGGAAAATCACAATGTCAGTTGTTCTCAAGTTCTCACACTTTATATTTTTAATTTATTTTTCCTTTACATTGCTCAGAAGCAACTTAACGAGTATAATATGCTGGTGGAAAATGTTGCATGTTTGCATTCCAAAGTATAAGTTGCAGGCCTAATTTTAGCCTTATGTGATTTGAAATGGGAAACCATAGTTGCGAATAGCCTTGAATGTGATTAAACCCCAGTGCAGGTTGGGAATAATGGAGACATGATAGACCCCCCTCGCAATAGGTAGCTCCACTCAACAGGCTAATGCAATTATGTACCTCACACATGGCATGTTTTATGAAAACTGAAAATGCACTTAACATCTCTGCAGTTGACATGCCAGGTATTTTTTTTTCCTATGGAGAAGAACAATAAATTTAAAAAGTCATCTGTTGGGCCGGCCCCGTGGCTCACTCGGGAAAGTGCGGCGCTGGTAGTGCCAAGGCCGTGGGTTCGGATCCTATATAGGGATGGCTGGTGCGCTCACTGGCTGGGCGTCGTGCAGACCACCCCATGCCAAGGGTTGAGTTCCCCTTACTGGTCAAAAAAAAGAAAGTCATTTGTTATGTCTTTTTAACTTGCTAGGAAAAACTCTGTGATTTGCCAGTACAGTACTACTTGCTAGAGAATATATGGTATGGTTCTCCTGAAAAAAGTCTCCCTTCTTTCATAGGTTAATATGAGAAACTTGGAAGGAAGGATGATAAATTGGCCATGATGTTGGGAAGAAGAGAGGTTGATGTGACCAGAGCCATAGACTGGGCTTAAAATAAGGAATAGCTGACTTGATTTTCAGAGAAGCTTGGATGGAGATTCCTTTAACCACTGAGAGCTCAATGGTGGGTATTATTTTGGTACAACCCTGACATAATCCCCGTCTCTGGGCGAGAAGAATGGAAGGGAGTAGGGGGTATGGGCAATCGCATTTTGAAGACAGTATTTTTTGCCCCCTAAAAAAATCCTGTTTTGATTTCACTACTCCATCTCATTGATCTGCTTCCCTTTGTTGCAAAACTTCTCAAAAGTTCGCTCTTCCTTCTTGAAACCACTACAATTCAAGCTTTTGCCTCCAAAACATCACAAAAACTGTGCTTGCCAAGGTCACCAAAGTCCCCCATATCATGAAATTTAATGTTCAGTTCTTAGTCCTTATCTTACTAGACCGATTAGCTGTATTTGACACAGGGATCATGCTTTCCTCCTTGAGGTACTTTCTTCCAGGACTCTACTCTCCTAGTTTTCTCCTGTCTTACTACTTGTCCTTCTCAGTCTTGACATCTCTACTTAGGTGCCTAATAGGCACCTTAAATATGTCACAAACTAGACTCTTAATATCCACCATTCAAATTTCTTCTTTCTACATCTCAGTTACACTCAGGCCAAAAATCTTATAGTTATCTTTAATTTTCTCTCCCACTCTACAACCAATCCTTGGGCATTTCCTTTTACATCTACCTTCAAAATACACCAGAATCTAATCTTTACTCCCCACCTGCACTGCTGTCACCCTGCTTTGGGATATCCACATCCCTCCTCTGGATGATTGCAGTGGCCTTCAAACTGCATTCTGCTTCCACCCACACCCCCACCTCACAGACTATTCTCCACACACCAGCAGAGCAAGCTTGTTACAATTTAAGTCAGATCATAGGATCCAGACTTGGGCTCTTTCTCTAATACTCTGCTGCCTCCCTCCTTCGAAGGAGGGCATGGTCACCTCTAGGTAGGGGGACAAGGAAAGGACTGATGGAATTAGGATTTGAGCCAAGCCTTGAATAACAAATAGGATTTGAACAGGCACGAGAGAACAGTGCACCCTGAGAAATGCCACAGGCAAGGTCCCCAAAGCAGCAAGTCTCAGGATATGTTCATAGACCAGTTAAATGGCCCAATGGGAATGGACATCTGACACTTGTGTTGGGGAATGCCTGGAAGGACAGATTTCTGGGTCAGATGGCAGAGGTCCTTGAATGCCACGCTCAAGAGTTTGGCCTTTATCCTGCATTTTCCAGTAGGCTTGGGCATAAGAGGAGTGGGAGCAACTATGAAATTCACTTAGCATAGTTATCTCAGCTGCCTGCCAAGTAGTCTATTTAGTCCAATTCACAGGCAGAGCTTTGTTGAGCATTGAGAAGTCACTTGCTCCGTGTGAATCCAATCACCACGGCAGGCAACACCTCAAAGAGGGAACACACAGCCTCCTCTGAAAAGCCTGCCCCACACTCCGGCAACTCAGTTCATGAATATGCTTTTCCAACGTCTGACACCGCTGCTTAGCAAAGATATTATGGGACAAATCCTTGATTTGACCTTTTGTATCTCTATCCATCCCACTGTGCTAAAAGCAATTATGTGCATCTTGTGTGTGGCTGTTGGAATGGGGAGTCACTTAGCGACGGGTCCTTTTCACACTCCAACTGTCCTCTAGCTCATTCCCTTCCCTGTCTCACAACGGCCCGCGCAGCAGGCCTCCTCCACTGCTTGGCAGAGTCTAAAATGGCATTAGGGGGAGGCGAGTAGGGATGTAAACAGGTGGAAACAGTTCCTGTCATGGCGATTAGCATTCCCCTTGGGCAGACACAGCTACGGATGAAAGAATGGGGCAATGAGGGGACAGGAAGGAGAAAGCTGGCCAGGGAGCAGGAGGCAGAAGAGGGATGTCATTGTCAAAGGCACTTTCTACAAAACTTTCTACAAAAATTCCCACAAAACAAAGCAATCCCAGTGTCTGGGTGGGTGGTATTGGTCTCTGCTGGGGATGGATGACCTGTCAACCGTCTTCTTTGCCAGTGGTAGATTTATGTGTGCTCATGTCTGTGTGATTAAATATGTGTGCAAGTATCAGTGTCTGCATATGTGAGAAGGTACAGTTATGACTGTGCATGTCTGCATGTGGACAACAATGTTCAAATGCCTGTGTGTTATCTCTGTGCACACAGGTATGGATGCCTCAGAGAACTCATGTTGGGGTGTGTCTACCTTTGTCTTAGGATGTGTATATGGAGCATGCATGCATGCATGACTGTGTGCATGTCATTTCTGGGTGTGGTGTACCCCTCTGTGTGCACATGTGTACAGGTGTACACATTGGCCTGTAAGAGAAAAGGGCTGAGTAGAAAAGAGCCCCTCTGTCCCTCTCTAATAGATCAGCTCAGTGTGACTATGGAGGCCACTATAATACCGACCAGAGAGAGGAGCCCTGCTCTTGCTAAGTAGCCCAAGGGTCTGGTTCTTCAGGGACCGATGCCCTTCGCTCAGTTCCCTACTCCCCTCAAAGTCCAGGCTTAAGTGTGGTGGAAAGACCCCAGAGTTAGGGAAGATGTCCAGGAAGACAATGATGCAGAGAGTTAAAATGACAGAGGCAGGATCCAGGAGGAACTGGGAGAAGAGGATTAAGGATGTTTTCCGAGCTTTGGAATATAAATAATTTACAGCACAAAAGTGAGCTGGACTCTTAGGCAGGATGTTAACGCAGACAATGAAATAATAGGAAATAAAGTGATCTGCTCCCAGCCCAGGCTCACCCCTGATTGAGCTGAGACTCAGCGGGAGAAGGAGAGGAAATAAAATTGGCAGGGATTAGGGGGAGGGAGGGTTATCAGAGCTGACCTGGACCATCTCTGTTGTCTGGACGAGCTGAAGACAAAGCAGTGTCCCAGGTAGTCCCTGATGGGGCCGCCACTGACTCTGGAAACTAGGGCAGAAATGCTTGCAATCAGAACTATACCTTGTTACCCCCCCCCCAAAAAAACTCCCAAACACAGCAGATTTTACTGCAATTGGCAGCTTTCTGCCACGCCAGCTTCCAATCAGCCGCATGTGACCTGGCATGGCCTTACCACCCACTGCAGAGCACCTTTGGGCCTCTTAGATTATTCCCAACGTAGAGAGGGTGTGATGAAACCCCAAGGTCAAGCCGTTTGCTTTTAAAATTATCCAAGAGACTCCCTCAGACAGACCTTTCATGATTACTCGTTGATTGCTCATTGTATGCAAATTAAGAATAGAGATAGAAAATAAAAATTACCCATGAGGATACTACCTGGAAATGGACATGACCAGCACTTACCATTTTGATGTAATCTTCCCAGGCTTTTTCTTTCTTTCTTTTCTGTGTATATAGCTACCCACATGTACATATGTATCTGTAAGCTATTCTATAACTTATTTTTTCACTTAGTAATATGTTTTAAATATCTTTTCATGTCACTAAAACTCTACGCTGTCATTTTAAATGGCTGCTAAATATCTCATTTCATGGACATATAATTTATTTAACTAATCTTTTTTTGTTAGATATTTAGATTTTTCTTTTCTTTTTCTTTCTTTTTTTAGTCTGGATTTTTATTTATTTACTTTTATTTGTTTATTTATTTTTTGGTAGCTGGCTAGTAAGGGGTTAGTCTTGATTTTTAAATTTGAGAATAACAATAATCAATGAGTTTTGTTTGTTTTTTAAGTTGTTCATAGTCACTTAGGTGGTGCTGGTGGAGAAGGTGACATTAAAAGCAGAGAGTTTGGCTTTGGGGTCTCATCCCCACCTCCCCACCTTGAGAATAATCTAAGGAGGCCCACAGGGAATGTGGGATGTGTGCTAAGATCATGCTGGCCACACACTGCTGGGTGGGAGCTGCAGTTGCCAGAAATGCCAGTCGCCATGCAACCTGTGGTGTTTGGGGGTTCTCTGGAGTGATGAATGTTATCTGATTGCAGGTGCTGCTTGCTTTTTCTAGGAAGCAGCCTTCCTGCTCTGGTTCCAGACACAATGGCAGCATCACCAAGGACCCTATGGGGAACAACCACTCTCTGTCTTTAGTCCTTCCAGACAGCAGAGAGCACCAGGACAGGAGCAGATACTTCAGCAGCCTTGTTCAGTCTCAGCAGAGAGTTTGATGTAGGGCTTTTTTTCCTATTCTGAATCACTCAGTTTGGTTTTTATTCCTACCTGGATCTCCTAAAAGTTTGTTTTGCTTGCTTCTGCTCTCAAATTGGTTCTTTACAATGAATTCTGTTTAATTCATTTACTCATTTGTTTATTCCATATACATTTATTGAACACCTTCTATGTTCCATTCATTGTGCTGGCCCTGGAGACACAAGGAAAAGTTAAACACAGTCCATGGCTGTCAGTTATTTCCCAGGCAGAAGGGAGAAGCAGGGATGCTATGCCCGATCACAGGTCGCACTCTTTCAGACCCAAGTGAATGCCTCCTGTCTCCATAAATCCTTTGTGGGCCGGGGACAGGGCTTCCCCAGCTTGGTCCCCACATCTCAGCCAATACAGCCCCTACCCAGGACTGCCTGCACTTCTGACTCGGGGCCTCTCAGAGACAGGGACTAGATTCTACTTACCTCCACATGCCAATACCTGACCTAGTGTCAAGCACAGAGCACAGAAAACACTTAACAGGTGCTATACAGGAGGGCACAACCAGATAACCACTACCAACCCACCTTAGCCTACAGCGTCATCATTCTAGTCAACTGCCCTGATGACCAGTTAGCAATCTCAGCTAACTGAGCCTGTGGGCTCTGAAGCCAGAGTGTGCGGCTTCAGATCCCTTCTCCTGCATTTACTAGCATGATCCTGGGTTAGTCCCCTAACATATCTGTTCCTCAGTGTGGCATAATTCTGCCCGACTATGCCAATTTGTCTGGCTAGGCTAAGGCCTGGAATCCTCACAGTGCCAATTGTCCAGCTCTTAACACTGTTTGTGACACCAATTGTAAAGCTACTCAACTATGCCAGTTGTCAGGCTCTTTTACCTGCTGGTAATCTTGCACCAATCGGGCCAATTGTCGAGCTAAGGCTGGGTCTGGAGCTCACAGACCCCTCAAGCCTGTTCACAGACTGGGTCATAAACCCTTCACATGCCAGGCTGGGTCCCCAGACCCCTCATACGCCAGGCTGGGTCACCAGACCTTTTCATGCAGGTCTATGAGCTAGGTAACTGGCCAAAAGGTCCTTGGAAGCCGTAGGTTTGGAAAAGCA
>NW_007728951.1:165227-188720 GCF_000696425.1 Galeopterus variegatus
CCTGCTTACAAAGGATGCTAAACCACACCCAACTGGACCCGAGGTGAGGGCTCTGACCAAACTATTCTATTTTCCCAACACTCGGTGTCCTCATCTGTGAGATGGGGGTAATAACAGGACCTACCTCATCATTAGGTAGGGTCAGGATTATTTGGTTAATACATGTAAAGCAACGAGAGCAGGAATGGGTACATTGTAAGCTCTCAGTAATGGCTAGCTACAACCATTCTTTCAAAAGGAAAAAATTTTTCGAGTGAGCCTTTCAGCCAACCTTGGAAGACTTGGCTTCCTGTGATTATATCTCTTTCGACTTTTAAAACTAGCTCTGATTTTTAAAGTACCTCTCTTCCTGGACCATGCCTCTCTGCAAGGTATTAAGCAAGCACAGCATGACCTATGCTGTCTACACTTACCCAGTGTGGAGCACCTGGCCGCGGGTACTCTCTTGCATCCTAGTTCTTTGTCTCTCTCAAGCAAGTTTCAGGGATTAAAGAACTATTTCTGTCCCCCTACCTTGTACAATGGGAATCTCATCATTGGCTCCAAAATTGCTTTTGTAATTTTCCCCAGGACCCTAGAAGCCCCACTCATGCTAAGAGGGTTGGTGGCCTATAGTGATGTCTAGAGCTTCTGACGTGGGCACATAGGCTCACTGGCACATTGGCTCCCATCAGAAAAAAAATGACATGTGCTCCAAGTTGTATGTCTAGTCTTGGGAATGGGCTGCACAGATGTTTACATTCTCAAAGTCCTTCGTGATCTCTAGTAAACTTTTTAGAAGGGGCTTGCCTGGAGTTAGGAAAACTGTGTGGAGCTCAGCAAGGCATGTCCTTGACGACATGTGAAGGAGGTGATCTCTGTCCCCAGTACGCTCATTTGTCCGTTCAAGCCCTTTTTACTGATCCATTCAGTATTTCTTGAATGATTACTATGTGCCAGGCAGTGTCCAGTGCTGGGATAGTGAAAAGTCAAGTCTGGAACCTGTGCCCCTGAAGCTCACAGTCAACCAGGGGATACAGGTAACAAGAAGATCGTATGATACAGTGCATTGTGTGCTACAATGAGGGAGTTACAAGGAGCCATTGGGATACATGGCGGAGACAGCAAACCCAGCTGAGATGAGTAGGGAAGGCTTCCTGGAGGAAGTGATGTCTGAACTGAAATTCAAAGGAGTGAGCACAACATGTCTAAAGGCCAGAAGCAAAAGTGCAGAGAATGATGGAGAGTCTGAAAGATGTTGGGTGTTAGAGGATTGCAGTGTTACAAAAGCAAGGGTGATGAGAGATAAAGCTGGGGGGGAGGACAGGGGCCAGATCATGACAGGTGTTATGAACCATGTTAAAGAGTGGGATTGTATTCCCTATCCCCAAAGTTCTTGTCCTATGTGCCATTCCGCCTGATTCCCAGTAGGAGGACAGGGGCCAGATCATGACAGGTGTTATGAACCATGTTAAAGACTGGGATTGTATTCCCTATCCCCAAAGTTCTTGTCCTATGTGCCATTCCGCCTGATTCCCAGTTATGATGTGTGCTGATAAGGTTTAATACCCATAGGGAAGGTGGGGAGGAGCCTTAGAAAGTACCTCCGAGGAGGAATTAAAGTGTTGTCCAAGGTAATGAAGCTATCCTGGTGTAATGACAGGCAGTGGTATAGACATTTTGCAAGTGGGGAATTCTGCCTATATCCTCTTTAAGCATCAACTTGTAAATAGCTTCCTGCTGCTGGAACTCAGGGAACAAGTTGTTTTTGTTTTACATAAGAATGGAGTAGACCAATTTTTGGATTGATGCCATAATCATGTACATTGTGTCCAGAGAGTAGCCAGTGAGCACCCAGGAGCACTTTATATAGACGTAAGCAGGTCACATGTGTGAAAGCCTCCCACAGCAGACAGCGTGCAGTAGAGGCTAAATAAATACTTGCTGAACTTGACACCATTTAAACTAACCATCCTCAGATGCTCACTGCCCCTTCCTGAGTGCCAAGCACAGTGTGCAGTGAACAGTGCAAAGAAATACCAAACCAGGGAGCCTGTGGTCCCGCTCAGGAGTTCTGACATCTCCACTGTAAATGCACATGGCAGCACACAGTGGTATCAGGGCCCAGCAATGGATGATTGGGACAAGTAGAGCTTTAGGATTTGTCTTGTGGAGAGTTTCTTGGAGGAGACAGGATTTGAGGAAGGCAGGAAGGAGAGTACTTACCTAGGCAGAGAAGATGGGGGTCAAGGATGGCAAGAACTGGGAGAACAAGGGGGAACTTAGGGTTGGGGGTAGGACCGCATCAGCAAAGGTCTGGCAGAAAATGCAATCCCAGCCAGCCATGCTAGGTTCTGCAATCAGTTGGACCGGAGTTTGAGTCCTACTGTCACCTCTCATCAGCTGGATGAGCCTGAATAAGTTACGTGCCTATCTGAGTCTCAGCTTTCCTCAGCTTTCAACTAAGCCTAATTAGAAGCCAACTAAGATGGGAAGCAACACAGCATAGACCCTAGGCCACAGAGGTTAAGAGCAAGGATTTGGTGGGTCAGACAGAACTGCTTTCAGGTCATACCCAGTGAGCTACTGACAGTGCGGATTTGGGTAAATCAATTAACCTCTCCAAGGCTTACTTTCTTGTTGGTAACGGGGATTGTCATAGTAGTACTGAGTTGTAGATATGTCCAGATGGACAAATGAGATAACACAAGTAAAGGACTTGGTGCTTGGCACACCTACCAGGTGATAAGGTGGGAGGAATGCGTCTGCAGGAGCGGGGGAGAGTGAAGGTTGCCCTCTGCTCTCCGGGCTGGAGGGTCCAAGCCCTAGAAACTTCCTCCCCTCCCCTTTAGCCAGGGGGCAGAGGCTGTCTTAAGCAAAACACATTATCTTCCTAAAAACTGAAGCAACTTAAGTGCCCCTAGAGCCTGCCGAAAGTAGACATTATGGTAAGAACAGCACAGCTCGGAGATTGAGTGCTACAATCTGTGTTTCAAAAGACACAAGGAAACTGCTGTCATTAACCAGCTAGAAAGGGACTGAATGTGAATGCATATGCATGGGAGCAGCAGTGTGAGGGACAGGGGTGGAGCAGGAGGAGGCCACATCAAGATTCATCAAGTATATTGACCTGGAGGCAATGAGAAGTAAGTATTGATTTCTAGTGGAAAGTTTTATTGTGATCAAAATCCAAAGTGCGAAAGAGATATCTGCTGTGTTCTATCGCAAGACAGCTCAGTGATATGCAGGCTTAGCTACAATTTTATTTTGCCTCCTGGGGTAAAGATTATAACAAGTGTATTTGAAAGCAGAAACTTCTTCTTTTTCCTAGGGGGGTTGAAAAGGGTTGCATTGGGTCTGGCTAGGTTAGAGGAGTCTGTCGTACAAGAAATGGAAAACATAGCGACCAGGGCCCAGGCCCAGCCTCTGCCTCCACCTTGCTCTGCATTGCTCCAAAGTGTCCCCATTCTGGCTCCCTCTATTTCCTTTGCTGCCAGCTTCTACCTCTTACCTGAAAAGAATCTCTTTCATTAGCATATTTGTTTATGTTTGTTTGTTGCCCTAAATTGTTGAGTGCATTCTAATGCACTAGTGTTGTATCAAGTTTTCCTACCTGAAAAGAATCTCTTTCATTAGCATATTTGTTTACGTTTGTTTGTTGCCCTAAATTGTTGAGTGCATTCTAATGCACTAGTGTTGTATCAAGTTTTCACAGTCTGCCTGGGAAGGCAGACACATACGCGATAACATTTACTACAAGCGCTAATTGTTTTAGTAGTGGAATGAGCATGGTGCAATAGGAGTTTAGAGGAGAGGCTGCAACGTACATTCCAACGTGCAGTGCCAACGCCCACTGCCTCTCTCTGTCCTGAAGCCAATACTGGAGGGCAAAGCCAAGGTCCATACAGAGGGAACACCCCCTCCAGAGCGACATGGTACCAGCACCACCAGGCTCAATAACAAAGCCTGGGCTGAGTGTTTCAACCAGTTTGTTCATGAATCTTGGCCATATACCTGCTGCGTGCACATCCACGAGCTAGATGTTTTCCTATAGGTTAACAGGGGTAAAGAAGATGTGTGGGTTGCCCTCAAAGAGTTTACAGTGTGGGCCGGCCCGGTGGCGCACTCGGTAGAGTGTGGCACTTGGGAGCGCAGTGGCCCCCCCGCCGAGGGTTCGGATCCCATATAGAGACCGGTCCACTCACTGGTTGAGCGCGGTGCGGGCGCGACACCGAGGGTTGCGATCCCGTTACCGGTCACGAAAAAAGACAAAAAGGAAAAGAAAAAAGAGTTTACAGTGTAACTGGAGAGGTAAAAACTACGAAAGCAAACAGATGTGGTGGGAAGAGTTTTATTCTCCTTCCCTTTTCTTCTTGGAATTTAATAGATCTGCAACATAACCAGCACCATTTTAGATAAGCCCAAGTTCAAAATGGCGCCGCCCACCTCCCCCCCTCCTCCCCTGTTCTCTTTTACAAGCAGCCTCATGGTTTCGGAGAAAATGAAACTTTCGGCCTTTCCGCATGCGCAGAACTCTCCATTCCCACGACCTAACTGAATCCCCACCCGGGAATTACATCACCCAGCTCTTGGCGCCGACATACCAATATAAGCTCCCACAGCCCTAGGTTAGCTGCTGCCTTCCATTCTGAGGGCAGTCCTGGGCTGCCCCCCACTTTAGGCACAGCCTGGCAGATTCTTTTCCTTTAGTAAAGCTTGAACAGTAGCCAGCATCTCGGCTCACTTTCTTTCAGAGTTGGGTGCCTAGCAGGGTGAGATGACAGAGGGAGAGAGACACTCTTCGAGCATGATTGGGTGCAGGGCTACTGTACAGCTTAGAGAGGGGGAGCCATTCATAAGGACAGTTGGGTGACACTGCAGGCAGTAGAGAAGGTCAAATAATTCTAGAGATACCATACCCTGAAGGTAACTGTGAAGTTCTCTTTCCCCAATCCTATTCTCTTCCAAATGTTAGCTGGGGCAGTCGTAGGGATAACCTTGTATGTTTCCTGTCTCTCAAGGATCATTGTCCTAAGTTACCTGATATCCAGTGTCTTGAAAACCATTGTTTCAAATATATACATATGTGCATATAAATATACACATATATTTGTTCCCTGTTATTCCATCTCAGTCAGCAGCAGAAGACCCAAAAGTTTCTGGAAAGCTTAACAATATAAAAGTATTTTTTATGAATACCCTATAAAAATCCTTATAGAACACTCATTCTTTGAATTAAGCACTATGCTCTTTCAATTCCTTATTTAAATGGTAATAGCTATTCCACTGACTTCCCACAGCTAAATGGCCCAGCCTTTCCATGTCCAAACTCTACAATTTTGATAGAAAAATCAAATTGGGCTCCTTGGCTTAGCTCTTCACTCCTTGTCTGGATCAGGACCGTCCTTGGTAATGAGCAGCTGAGCAAAGTTTCCTGAGCAGGGAGCTATGGGTAGAGCACTTGAAAGTGGAAGACAGAAATGCAAGCAGCAGACACATTGTTTGACAACCCTGCAGCTCTGCTGGAGCTCTGATCAGTTGTTCAGCCCTGTTACTTTTGCTTTCTAAGTATCTCTCGAGTGTGTCCCTTACTCTCCATTCATGTTGCTACAACCCCAGTCCTAGTCCTATTTGGCCTAATGCAATAGCTTCATAATTAGAGTAATAGGAATACAGTGTGTGTGTGTGTGTGTGTGTGTGTGTGTGTGTGTGTGTGTGTGTGTGTGTGTGTAAGAGTGAGTTTCTTTTCTGAATTTCCTAACACATATCCTTCTCTCTATTTTGGTCAGGAGCAACCACAGAGCTGTTTAAACAGAAAAGCCATGAAAAAGAAAGAGTCTATGAAAAGACTTGGGCTTCCTAAATGGTTTTTATGTTTGTTTCTTTGTTTTGTTATTTTTTTTAGTCCACAGTTGACAATAGTCTTAATAGTCAGGTTATGTTGGAAAAGAGAAGAATTCTTCTAATTTCCAAAAGCCCCCCTTGGTGTGTGAGTACCATATCAGTCATAGTCCAGTCTGGCACACGGAAACTGTGCTGCATATTTCCCCAGATGGAATTTAGTGTGAGGAATTGTTCACAAGGTGCTGGAGGACTGACAGGGCAAACAACACTGAAGTGACACAGATAATAACTGCAGGTGCAGCTGCCACCCCTGGAGGTGAAGAAATAAAGGAATAGGTCTGGTCCTTAGAACTAGAAGCTCAAAGAGGGGCCCTGTGGAGCTTTGAGGAGAGGGTGCTGCTGGGTGCTGCTGCTGAGAGGAGCACTCTGAGGCTGGTTCTGGGAGTGCTGAAAGGAGCTGAAAGCTGGAACCACGTGCTGCCCAAGTGCCATCTTTGGGGCAATAGTCACAGGGACAGCAAAGCAAGCAGGACACTTTCTTCCACCTCCAATCTTTCAGTCTCCTTCTAGGGCTCCCTATTGGCGAAACCTAATAGGATGCTAGATTATGGGAAAAAAAAAAAAAGAATAGCTGTAGAGTCTCAGACCCAGCATCACAAAATGGAAGACTGGGTTCAGAGTTGAGCCAGTGCAAAGAGTCAAGAGTGGCTGACTTGGATCACAGGATTTCGCTATAAGCCATGGGGTAAAGAGAAGTTCCCATCAGAGAGAAGAAGAGGTAGATGCCTTCTCCCATGGGAGGAACATGTGAGAGAAGCAGAGGGGACTGGGCTAGAGCGAAGATGTTATTCTGGATCCTTAACCCCTGGGTTTTAGTCCAGGGATAAGTTACTGAGTACGCAGATCGAGGAGGAAGCAGCAGCCTGAGGGACTGATGCCTACTTTCGACTTGAGCTTTGGGAGGAGATTGTCTGGCAGCATGCCCACCACCGAACCATCAAAAATGGGGTTAGTCAGAGAAAGATAACAATGTATCAACCCCCTGAGCCTCACCAGCTCCCTGTAGCATGGAAGATATCCAGAAGGTCCCCTAGGGGTGGGGCTGGGGAGCATGAAGGCTCTGGGAGGTAACTTGACCAAGGGGGTGTACTGGGGGCTGTCAGCAGCAATATCTTTAAGGGAGTAAGGGTTGGGCAGAGGGAGAAGTTGAGCTGTCACTATTGCAGTAGAGGTCTCCACTGATCTCATGGGGATCTCTGAAGCTGGCATAGTCCTTCAGCATTGCTCTGAACAGAGGCAATGGGGCCGGTCCTTTGGACCCTAGCTTTGACCACTCATCAGAGGTAGGCACCCCCTCTGGGGAGGGGCATAACCCTGGGAGAGATAACTCCCTTTGGCCAAGGTCTACACCTAAGAAAGAACTCAGCTGTGAGCCAACTGCTCCCAACATTCCTGGCAGATCTAAAGGGAGGATCTACGTGGCGCACTGCAGTGTCTGTTCGGAGGGTCACCATGGAGAGAGACATAGAGAGTAAACCGTAAGGGAGTCCAAGCTGGCACCCAGTTGGGAGCTGCAGCCTGACCTCAGAAGATCTGCAGAGCCAGTGGGACAGAGATGGAACCAAGTCACTAGGGAGGGGGGGTAGTGCTCCTGGGGGAACACGGCTGTGCATTTCCCAAGCCAAGGGAACACAGCAGCAGCAGAGCCAGAGGTCCGAGGGCAATGCCCAGGGACAAGCAGAATAAGACAGCTCACCTGGAGGACAGCATGTACAGCAGTGGCCCCACCCACAGTGCCATGAGGCTCTGCCATCCTCACTGTACCTAGCTGCTGTTTTGGGAGGGAGGAAGGGGAGCCCTCTTGAGAGGGGAGAAACAGATTTCAGGGAGCGTTTGGAAGACTGAGCAGTTTGAAAGACTGCATAATTTCTCAACACAACCTGAGTTAACAACCCTCCACCACCCCCACGATCCTGCCAATTTATTTTTTATTATTTATTGATTTATGTATGTATGTATTTATTGGCAACTGGCTGGTATGGGGATCTGAACCCTTGACCTTGTTGCTATCAGCACCATACTAGAACTGAATGAGCTAACCAGCCTGCCTCCACCAACTTTTATAAACCAGTTAGGACCAAATTGCCTTTAATTGGGAAGTTTAAGTTGTCACTGCACCCTGGTCATTAGAGGAGTGGGGCCTTGAAGGAAAGATAAAATAAGTTGTAAAAAATAAAGAAGCTAATTTTTTATTTTTTGCCCATCTGAGTTCTGTTATGTAAATTTCATCACCTTCCAGCTCACTCTTTCTCCCAAGCCTTATCACAAACACTACTACTGAAGTTCTCTTTAGGACAGGTTTGATCATGTCGCTTTCCTGTTTAAAGATGGATGGCACTCCCTATTGCCTATAGAATAAAGTGAAAACTGCTGAGCTTTTCACACCTGGCTCATCCTGCCCACCCCCTGCAGAGACATCAGAAACTCCCTGGACACCCCCTCGTGCTTCTGCCCTTTTGGACATGCTGTTCAGTCTGCCCAGAATGCCTTTCCTTCCCTTCTCCAGCTTCAAGACCGAGCAGATTTTTTTTCACACTCTGCCCCCCTTTTTATTTACTTCCCCAAAAGTTCTATAACACTTTGTAAAGATCTGTTTTAAATCCTGACACACTGTATTTTTTTTTTTTTTTTGGCAGCTGGTCAATATGGGGACCTTGGTATTGTAATACCACGCTCTAACCAACTCAGCTAACGGGCCAGCCCCTGATGCACTGTATTCTAATTTGCTGTGAAGATGTTTGTATCCGTACTCATCTTTAGATTACAAATCCTACTCATCCTTCAAGTCCTCACCTCCTCTTTCAATTTGTTTATTTTGATTTTTTGTCTCTTGAATATGTATTCGTTCTCATGCACTTTTACTTACCTTACCTCTACGACTCTTAGGCATATATCAGTCAGGGGAGAATGGTCACTACAAGTGTCATGGGATGAGGGATTTAGTATAAGAGTTAGAATTTCAGCAAGAGCTGGGGGACTGAAGATCCAGAAGGGGAAGTTAGAGAATCAGAGAAAGAGTCACCAACCTACCTATCTCAGGAACCAAGCATGTCCAGTCACTGAAGTGGAGGCATCTGTGGGGAGCAGTTGCCTCTAGGCAGCTACCCCTTTTGTTGATCAACCAAGAGTGTGGTGGCAGGCAGGGGCCACTGCTGGTCAGCAGGGCCAGGCTAGTAAGAAGAGCGGGACACAGAGGAGAGAACAGTGAAAACAAGCTGGAAACTGCTGGGCACCTCGGGGTCTGCTGGTCACTTCATCTAACCACTGGCAGACTCTCAGAGAAAAATGACTACTCTTCCAAATCTCCTGCAAGTTCTGCTTTTGCCCAACTCTAACCCAGCACCATACAAGGAAGGAAATTCTGGGAACACCAGTTTAACCAAGTCAACACAGTACAAACCACCACAACCCTGTGTTACAGCCATCATTTGCTTTTGTCTGTCTACCCCTCCACAAGGCTGAGAACTCCCCAGCTGTGAACATCAACTGTCTTACTTTGTCTAAAAAAAAAACTTTCTTTTTGTACTGTCAAAGCCTAGGACACTATTGGCAGCATTGTAGACTAGATACTCAAAGAATATTTTTTGAATTAAATTCAAAATGAAATGCATTGCAATGAATAGACGGTGACTGCGTCTTATCTTTGTGCCTATAGCTCAGAGTACAGTCCCTGGGGGCTCATGCTTCTCAATGGTAAGTGTCAAATGAATACCTGTTAACACATGGAATTGCTCAGAGAGGTAATTTCTTTGTTGTTGTTGTTGTTTTTTTCGTGACTGGTAACGGGACCACAACCCTTGGTGTGGGGTCGCCCGCACCGTGCTCAGCCTGTGAGTGCACCAGCCATTCCTATTCCGGCCATTCCTATATAGGATCCGAACCCGAGTGCGCCACGGGGTCGGCCCAGAGAGGTAATTTCTGAATGAAGATAGGATACACTTTGAACAAAGGGCAGATCTGAGGGTACATTCCAATTTTTTCTATGAGGACCTTTCTTGCATGCAGATCAACAGAAGACATGAGGTGGGGGATTGTGCCTTTTCTTGGAAGTAAGAGGTTGTGAAGAATGATGCCCTGTACAGAACAGAGCTCAGGGAAGGTGGTAGAAGACATGGCAGGGAGCACAATGGCTCCCACGATGAGAAAGCTCATGGCAACACCTGGTGATGTCAAACTATCATCTAAGGATTTTCTTGTCCAGAAGCCCATGTTTAACGTTTTTTTAGTAATTTTGTTGTAATCTGCCTCTGAAACCACAGTACTTTGTCCATTTGAGTATATCTACATAAAATAAGCAGTGCCTTAATGCTCTAGTAACTCATTTCAGCAGACCCAGTGAAAATTCACATTTTCATGGATTCCTTCTTGATTGTAGGTTGTGTAATGCTGTATCTGTACAGAGAAAGAATCATGATTGTTTTCTGCCCCACAGTCAAAACAAGCTCCTGGCTTAGGCACAGCAAGGAGCCATGGTGGCTTCAAGCTTCCCTTCATTCTGAATCTGTGCAGTGCTTTCCCTGTCGGCTGTGGAGCTTTCTTTCTCAAGGACAACAAGATATGTCAGATGAGGGTCAAGGAAAGAGAGACTCTTCTGAAAGCAGACTTCCTCCTCATGCGGCAACTTCTGCCAGGCCTGGGAGAGAACTTCTCAAAATTTATCTGCAAAAAAAGGGAGAAAAAGAGCCAGAGAAAGTCGGTTTACACCGGAAAAATGCCACCAATATCACTGATCAACAAAAGCTCTGCCTGGGTTAGGAGTGCAAAACTAGATACTTTGTCTTGACCACTGGCTGAAATCTCTTTAGTGAGTTCTCAGTACACACACACACACACACACACACACACTCTCTCTCTCTCTCTCTCTCACTACTTATATAAGAGTATATTGTTCGTGTTATAAGAAGAACTTGTACTTCTTAAAAGAGCCTGCATTTATAAGGCACTTTTCACAAACATTACCTTGTTTCATCCTCACATGAGATAAGATAAGGGTCATAGAATAGCTTGTCCAATGTCACCTAGGTGTTAAGTGGTGGAACCCTTTTGTTACCAGCTGGCAGTTCCAGGTTCTTGGTCAAACCATGTAGAAAAATATTTCATGGGACCCAGTGGAGTCCACATCGTAATGCTCAGCAAAAGAAAAGGAAGAGAGGTAGACAGATGGAACATCCCAACAAGAGTACTTTATTGTGAAGCAAAAGTACATGCAGAAAGGTGTGCGGGCATCTCTTGAGGGAGGAACACACTGTGGATTCCTATGGGGAGGGCTTATATGTTGTTCTAGGAGGGGAATGTTTCTCTGTCCTAAGTGGAGGAATACTTGGCCATGGGGGAGTATTTGGGGTAGTTACAGCCTAACAGGCTGATGTAAGGCTGCATCAACTTCCTATCATGTGTCCCCGATTTCTGAAGATTCTAGTTATGAGCCGTGGAGCCACTTTTCCCTTAACTTTGTCCTTTCTCGTCTGGCATCATGGGTGGAAAGTTACACGGTGGTTGTCTGCTGTTTGCTCCTTCTAGTACATAGGTGCGGTGATTTTTGTAAACTGCAAAGTTCCAGGCATAGCCTGTTGATTGGTAGGGTGATTAAGCTGTCATCAGTGCACTATGGGTTCATTAATTGCCAGACAAGGAGGAGGATAGTGCCGATCCAGTCTGAATATGTATGAGCAGCCTCCCTCACTCTGACTCCAAAGCCCATACTATTTCTGCACATCAAAGCTGCCTCACATACACATAGGGAGCCAAAACTACTGGAGGGTTGCATACTTTCTTTTAAAAAAATGATTAAAACAATATTTATAATGTGACCCTCATCTGTATGAAAACAAATTTATACAGGTACATGCAAACAGAAAGGATACAGAAAGGATACATCAAAATAGATGGGGAATTCATTGGTGATTTTTTTCTTTTTGACTATCAGTATAATCTAGAGCTGCATTTGATAATTTAACATTATCAAAATTTATCTCACTTATTTCTTTTTATTTCTTTTAAGGTGGCTACTAAAAAACTTTAAATTACATATGTGACTCACTTTTATCTCTTTTGAACAGCACCAACCTAGAGGTTAAAAGCATGAAATTTGATTTTAGAAAAACTTGAGTTTAACTCCCAAATCTCTACTTTTCTGACTAGATGACCTTGAGCAAGCGACTCACTCATCCCTTCTTAATTTTCAGTTGTAAACAGGAGTAATGACTGTACCTAGCCCAGATAGTTATTGTGAGGATCAAATGAGTTAATAATATAAAGCCCCTAGTGTGGGGAGTACCTGGCCTGGGTTATCTGCTCAATAAGAAGTAGTAGTTATTCTGATTTCTAAACTTTCTTTTTTTTTTTTTTCCTTTTCTGTCTTTTTTCGTGTCCGGCAACGGATCGCAACCCTCAGTGATGGGTTATCTGCTCAATAAGAAGTAGTAGTTATTCTGATTTCTAAACTTTCTTTTTTTTTTTTTTCCTTTTCTGTCTTTTTTCGTGTCCAGCAACGGATCGCAACCCTCAGTGTCGTGCCCGTATCGGACCGGGACCAGCAACGGGATCGCAACCCTTGGTGTTGCGCCCACACCTCGCTCAGCCAGTGAGCGGGAACCGGTCTGTATGTGGGATCCGAACCCTCGGCAGGAGCGCCACCACGCTCCCAAGCGGCGCACTGTAGCAGTGCGCCACCGGGCCGGCCCCCCTGATTTCTAAACTTTCTAAGATGAATATGAATTTCTTAAGTAATAAAGGTTAAAAAGAAAATGGAAATAAATTAAAAAATAAAAACAAATTAAAAGGAAAAGAAAGGACACAAAAGAAAAAAACAAAACAAGATTTAAATAAATAAATAAATAAAAGCAATTTATTTCTAACCATGGTCAGAAGCTGAATATGTTTATGTTTATATTTATTTTTAATATAATTATACATTTATACGTAAAAGAAATATTATTTATGTGTATGTTAAAAACAATCTGTAATAATGTTTGCTTTGTGTGGATTGTGTGTACATGTATGTGTGTGTGTGGTGTTTGCATGTACCAACCTTGGACGAGAGTGGAGCTGGGAACCGTTACAAGTGACCATTTATTAGGCAATCCCATTCTTGCTTCTGACCCTGGTCCTCCCCAGTGCATCAGGGGAGGGGACAATTGCATCATGATTCTCCCTGGCACTCACAACACACCAAGTGTTCGCCTATATTTAGCTAACATGAAGTCACTGAAACTCTATGCCCACTAGACGCAATTAGGGCTTTGTTATTTATTGCTCACATGGCTGATTTCCTGACTGCTCTGCATAGTTTACGTCTTTAGATAAATTTTTTAAAAACTGAAAACCTTTTCTTGATGGGAGGACTGTGCTTGGGGAGTAGGAACTGAAATCCCAAATCAATGGGACCCCTGAAAGGGACCCTGAGGTGAACATAAGCCAGAGAGACCTCAATTACCCTCTTCTTTGATGAAAGGGGGAGGGCCAGAGTGAGCAGGCTGAGGAGGGAGGAATCGTCTATGTTCTAATCAACCAGAAAAAGCACAAGGTCACAGGTTCAGATCCTCATACCGGCCAGCTGCCAAAAAAAAAAAAAAAAAAAAAAAAGGGGTAAAATCAGCATGTCTGGTCAGTGGCTCCCAATAATGGTCCCAGCTCTGCTCTTCTTCCAATTCAGAAATGATACATGAGGCTGGCCGGTTAGCTCAGTTGGTTAGAGCACAGTGTTACAACACCGAGGTCAAGGGTTCAGAAACCCATAGCCGTTCAGCTGCCAAAAAACAATAAAGAAAAAGAAAAAGAAATGATACACGGAACGCAGAGACACAGCTCAGCTCAGCACGGCTGAGGACAGGAGTGGACAGGGGGTGGCGGGCTGCCCAGGAGATGTGGTGTCAGAGGTTCAACCCGTTACCTATTGCCTGAATTTGACTCTTGGCGTCTCCTTCCTCCAGCTTCAGACTCTGAATTTTTTGTGTGTGTGATGCGTGTACGTGTGTGCAGGTAGGTAGGTAGGCACTGGGAACATTAGCTTAGAGTCTCAATTTTCAATTTTTTGTTTTTTACTTTGGATGACAATTATAGGAGAGACTTACTCCTATCAGAGAATCCAGTTTTGTTTTGCTGAACAAACAAAATAACTTCGGGGAGAGGGTGAAGAAATAAGATAAACACTACTGATAATAGTTTTAAAGCAGGTGTGTATTCATAAAAGTATTTTACATGTATGTAAAATAGTAAAACTCCTGAGGCTGGGGATTCTATGCAAAATAGAGGCAGTTAGAGGCCAGTTGCTACTTCTTTGTACTCTTTAAACGCTACTATTCTCTTGTCTTCTATGTCTCATTTTGTTACTTAGGACCTATGTTCTCCTCCTAAAAGTAGATAATTTTATGATGAAAGATAAAGAAAGATAACTTTTTAAGGTATATTACACTTTACTTTGAAAAATATTTTTGAAACTATTGTCTTTGTAACACAGATTATATCAAAGGTGAGTAAATATTTCAGAAAAAGAGAAAAAATCCTATTTATAACTACATAAACACAGATTTTAATAATTTTAAAATATTCATTGATTCATTCATTTAATAAATATTTATTGAGTATCCAGTATGAATAATGCTAGTGTACATTTCATTTGTGTCATCATTTAATCTATCTTTCATTAAATAATCATAATTTATATTTACTTATTTTTATTTAAATTTTTTTATTTTATTATAAATTGCCAATTTATAATTGTATATATTTATGGGATTGAAAGTAATGTTATTACTTATAAATACAATGTGGAATAATTAAGTCAAGCAAAGTAACATACCTATTACCTGAAATACTTATCATTTTTGGTCGTGAGAACATTTGAAATTTACTCTCTTAGCAAGTTTGAATTAATCCTAATTTTTGTAGTTTTAGTAATAAATGTTTCCAGCATCATTCTCCCTCAATTGCAATGTAGATTAGGTGAACTTATTAAAAATTTATCCTTGGGCAACTTTAAAAAGAAAATGAAAGCAACCAGATAAGCTTGACTCACTCACAAGGCAGTCTGAAGTGGCCCTGGCTTTAATGGTACATCATCATATCCCTATGGGCTGTGACAGAGCAGAGGGTACAGACAATTACCAGCACACCCTTTTTTTTTTCCCTCACAAAAGAAGCATGCAAATAAGAGTCAGATGAAATCATTTCAGGAGAAATATCGAGAAATATTTATTAAGAAGTAAATGATCTTAAACTTCAGTACTTTATTCTTAGCAACAAGTTAATTTCCACATACTTCACACTCTAATGAGAACGGCTGTATCTGACAGTAACTGGTCATCAACACCTCAGTGTGAATGAAGATCTGAGAGTAGGTTCTAAGAGATGAAATGGGGTAGAGAAAAGGAGAGAACAGTGGGTACTCGGAGTAGGGATTGGGCAACCTGGGGAGAAAAATGTCTCTAACTTTCTAATTTTGCACAGGGACCCTGTTCTCAGGAATAATTCTCTAGGTCTTAGTTCTATTTCCTTCAAAATCATAGAAACTGAATTCTTTAAAATTGTGATTCATATTTTGCTTCAACTAGTTGTTATAATTACCACCTCTAATTACCATGATAGAAAAGGGAAGTCCATTCTTTCTGAAGGAGGTTTTTGGAGGGGGGTTTTGTGGCTGGCTGGTGTGGGGATCTGAACCCATGACTTTGGTGTTACAAGGATGCACCTAAAGAAGCTTTTGTATGTTGACAGTTATTATAGTGACCAATTACGTAAGTTTTTAAATGCATTAAAATGGTTGTAGTGAGGCTGGGAGTAGATATTGTTGCTATGGTTTTAAATATAAATACATAAAAATAATAATTCCATTAGTGTAACAGTTAAAATGTGCCATAGTATAACTGTCAGTAGCTTTTACTATTATAAGTATATAACACAGTGACTTTTTTTTTTTTTTTTGACGGCAGCTGGTATGGGGATCCAAACCCTTGGCCTTGGTGTTATAACACCATGCTCTAACCAACTGAGCTAACTAGCCAGCCATTTAACAGTGATTAATAAAAATTTTTGCAAAGATGATGTTTCAAATCTGTTTGAAAAAGATTATTCATTAAATGGGGAACCCACTTAAAAAAGAAAATAAAGGTGAATATCTCATGCCTCGTATAAAATACATTTGAAAGGTAAAATAAATAAGTCCATTCTAGGAGATAAATTAAGTATTTTTATAATCTTGGAGTAAGGAAGCTCTCTCTATGCAGAAACACTCAAGGAAAAGATTGTCAGTTGGGGCTTTTTTTTTTTAAAGTTAAAATGTCTCCACAGCAAAAGACTTAAGAACCATGGTTATAACGATACCGGAGAAAACACTTGCAATACGTGAGAAATGCCCTCACCTGTCCAATGCCAAAGGATGGACATGGAGGCACGAGGTACAGTGAAGCGAGACTTTAATTACAGCCTTGCAAGTCTGGGTGTCTGTGAAGGCACATGAAAAAGGGCTGTAGCAAGCAATTTATTCCCTAGTACACAAGTCCCTCCCCCCACTTCCTCATTGGCTGAGTACTACGTGGTGCACAATCTTCACGAATGATACCTAAAATTTATTACCCCCTTGCAAGGAATTCCTTTGTCTGGGGGCTCAGGACAAGCCAGCAAAAAAGGCCCACTAAAGCCCTGTGAAAGGAGAAACACCAGGGAATGAAGAAAACAATGGGGGCTAGTAACTAATTACCATCTCAATAAAACACCCTCAGATAAGTCATTTCTGAAAATGACTCACTTAGATTATTTTCTTACACAATATTTATGACAAAGGGATACAATAAATATACATAGAAAATCAACATACAATGACCATAATAACTTTTACATGTAAGAACAAACAAATCCTATAAAAACAATGGCCATGCAAGAGGCTTGAATATGGAATTCAAATAAACAGAAATATAATGGTCCCTTTACAGCACAGTTAAGACATCAGAGCTGGAGACTCTTTCGAGATTACCAACCTAAGCCCCCATTTCACACCGCAGGAAAATGAGGCTCAGAGATGTTCAGTGATGTGTCTCATGTCATCCAAGCAGTTAGTGCAGAATCAATTCAACTTTACCTTGAAAACAGTCTGTAGAGATCATTATACATTAAATGTGAACAAAAAAAGATCAAGTTGGGGCCCTCGACATTCAAACCTGTACGTGTGGCCCTCGGGAAGGCATCAGAGAGAACACCAGAGAAGAAACCGGAGATTCCCAAGGGCTCATTTGCACTCTTGGCTGCAGAATGCAAGAGATGTGAACTCCTTTGGCTTGGGCTGCTCTTGCAGAGGCTTCAGAGGCTGGGATGGGAGACACTGAGTTAAAAAGACATTCTAGGTCAGCTCCCATTTATTTGGATGACAACCTCCACTCTAACTCTAGTAAAGGTCACTATCTGCAGGGCCAGGTTTTGCCTGCGCTGGATGCAAACCTGTCTTGCCATCCAAAGCTGGACACTGATACAATCTGAGTAGAAACCAGAGGCAGGCAAAGAAAGCAAAATATGTGTAATCCTAGGGGCTTTAGCTATTACCTGGTTCCGGGGTTCCCTAATCTGGCCTGCACACAACTGAGGGCATGGGAAATAGTCATTTCAGGGAGCACACAGATACATTTTTTAAAATTTTAATAGCCTCGGGCCGGCCCGGTGGCGCACTGCTACAGTGCGCCGCTTGGGAGCGCGGTGGCGCTCCCACCGAGGGTTCGGATCCCACATACAGACCGGTTCCCGCTCACTGGCTGAGCGAGGGGCGGGCGCGGCACCGAGGGTTGCGATCCCGTTGCCAGTCCCGGTCTGGTACGGGCGCAACACTGAGGGTTGCGGTCCTTTGCCGGACAAGAAAAAAGACAAAAAGGAAAAAAAAAATTTTAATAGCCTTATTTTTGTTTCAATATGTATAAAAACATAAGTGGCACATCAAAGTCATGATTTCACATTTTCTTTTTTTTTTTTTAGGATAAGCCTTCAGTAAGTATTTAGGTTAAAAAGCGACTTCAGGGCTGGCCCGGTGGCGCACTGCTACAGTGCACCGCTTGGGAGCACGGTGGCGCTCCCGCTGAGGGTTCGGATCCCACATACAGACCGGTTCCCACTCACTGGCTGAGCGAGGTGCGGGTGCAACACTGAGGGTTGCGATCTGTTGCCAGACACGAAAAAAATAAATAAATAAATAAATAAAAATAAAAAGCGACTTCATTTAAAGAACAATACTAAGTAATTAATGGAGCAGGTAGTATTTGGATATGGCAAAAATTGTGAATGGGGTATACAAATGACTGAAGTTTGGGAAACACTGACATAGTCCATTTTGTATATATATATATGTATTTTTTTTACCAGCCCTGGAAAGAAATATGTTTTATAAAGCCTGTCTGCCTACCAATACATACATACGTTTACGCAGCTGTAACAAAGAATTTGTGAAACAATATTTACTTCTATTTGTGTGATGCACTCTGGACCCTAGATTTATTTTTGACTCTCTTTTTTCCTTTCTTTCCCCTTCTTTTCAAATTTAATTGCCTCTAAGTCCTTTCTGTCAGTTCTGCTTCTAAATGCTTTTTATTCATTCCCTTTCCATCTCCAGTGCTTCAATCCTGATCTATGCCCCCACCATCTTTCACCTGGACTAAAACTGTATAAGTCCATTTCTGTCCCTGATAACAGAATACCTGAAACTGGGTAATTTGTGAAGAAATGAAATTTATTCCTTACAGTTTCAAAGGCTGGAAAATTCATGGCACATCTGGTGAGGGCCTTCTTCTGGGTGGCAAGGCAGAATATCGCATGGTGAGAATGGGCTGAGCAGGAGAGAGTTAACCTTCTCACTTGCCCTCCTTATAAAGCCATCAGAACCATGCCCATTACTCCATGAATGGATTAATCCATTCAGGAGGGCACAGTCCTCACAATCTAATCACCCCTTAAAGGCCCCACCTTTCAAATACCATAATATGATTTCCCACCCTAATTGGTGAGAAAGGCACTGTTAGAATGGGGGTCAAGCTTCAATGAGTTTTGGGGGACATTCAATCCACAGCAAAATCCTAACTCATTTTCTCACTCCAAGACCATTTTTCCCTTCAATCTACCCTCCACACTATTGCCAATAAAGTCTTCCAAAAACTCTGATCTAGGGGCTGGCTGGTTAGCTCACTTGGTTAGAGCATGGTGCTGATAACACCAAGGTCAAAGGTTCAGCCACCAAAAAAAAAAAAAAAGACAACCCCGATCTGACCCTGTCATGCCCCAGTATACAGGATAAAGTCCATCCGAGTTACTCAATGAGACTTTAGAGGCATTTTGTTGCTGGTTCCTGCTGACCTTTCCAAATTCAAATACTGGCAGAATCAGGATGGGAAACCCAGGTTTCTTGATTCTCGAGTCTAGTGTTCCTCAGTTCATCGTACTGCCTCCTCAAAGAATCTCTCCCTGTTTTCATTCCGTAGGTGGTACTTGCATAGGTGACTCCTGCTTCTATGGCACGGAGTGTATTGAGTCAACCCTGTTTTGAAGTAGACCAAATGCTACAAAGTAGACTAGACATGGACAAGGGGTATTGTGTCCTTGAACACATAATGCAATCAGTGGAGGTCACAGAATGAGCTAGTGATAAAAGTGAATAAAAAGAAAATAAAAGTGTTTATGAGGCAAAATGCATCCCTGTTGGAGACCACTGATGTTGCATGACAATGATCTGTGCCATCTGCACTTTGCAATTCTCCCATAAGAAGCAGATGTCTCCAGTGAAGAGACAATGGCCCATCAGTTAAATTCCAGTCTGGGTCAGCTGACAACTGAGCTGTCGCTTCCAGTCTATTCTTCTCTGGGGTATGATGTGCCCCCTTTCCAAGGACAGCAGTGTGAGTCCTGAGATTCCTGGCCCACTGCTGTCCCACTGGGCATTTCTTGTACAAAGGGGAAGAGTGTCAGAAAACTTTAAGATTGAAATGATCACACTGACTTTTATTGATTGCTTGTTTATTCATTTATTCAAAAAAATATTTACTCAGTATACACTATATGCCAGGCTAAGTGTAAAGAGATCATGGTGAGCAAGACAGATAGGGTCTGGCTTTTGTAATCTTTTTTTTTTTTCCTTTTCGTCTTTTTTTGTGTCCGGCAATGCATCGCAACCCTCAGTGTCGCGCCCGTACCGGACCGGGACCGGCAACAGGATCACAACCCTCGGTGTTGCGCCCACATCTCGCTCAGCCAGTGAGCGGAACCGGTCTGTATGTGGGATCTGAACCCTCAGCGGGAGCGCCACCGCGCTCCCAAGCGGCGCACTGTAGCAGTGCACCACCGGGCCGGCCCTGGCTTTTGTAATCTTGATGCTTGCAGTTAGCTCGTGGTTTAAACAGTGATTACCATTCTTTTTCTGAAGTCTTTTTTTTTCTGGTGGCTGGCCAGTACAAGGAACTGAACCCTTGACCTTAGTGATATATGGCAGCACTCTAACCATCTAAGCTAACTGGCCAGTGTTAGACAGTGATTATCATAAACCATGATTCAAGCTATGACAGGAGAAATGCAGGACAGTATGGAAAACATATAGCAAGAATGACCAACCAAGTGTGGAAGAATTAAGAGGTAGCTTCCAGGAAGAACTAATTCTTAACCTGAGACCTGAAGGATGGTGAGTAGGAATTAGGAGAAAAAGACAGAGGCAGGTACAACCAGCAGAGAGGACAGCATGTGCAGAAAACACTGCAGCCAGAGTATGAAGTTCAGAATGCATATATGATGGTGTTAGCCGATGCCCTCACAGCAGACACTGTTGGTTGCCTCTCTAACAGACCACTCCCTTCTCCCTCCTTGCTGGCAGAAACCTCCCACAGGACAGGCTGTGAATGGAATATACCAGCTCCCCGGTGTCCTTCAACTAGGGCTTGGGCATGTGACCAGTGGGAATGACATAGATTCTTTGCTTGGCCAAACATTAAACAGGCTCCTAGACATTCTCCTGGGTCCATCTGTGTACTTCCTTGTAAAATCCAATTTAGCAAGTGTAGTAGATTGAATTACGTCCCCCACAAACTCATTGAAACTTGAATTGTCTCCCAAGTTTTATGTATTATAAATTTAGCCCCCACTGTGACTGTTAAGAGGCTAGGAAATCCTATTGTAATTGAGAGGTGGAGCCTTGAAGAGGTGATTGGATTGTAGGTCTGTGCAGTACTGAATGGATTAAAAATGGTGGTCGGGGTGTGGTTCTGAGGGCTTTAAAAGAAGAAGAGAGTCACTCTGTCTGCTTTCTCGGCTTCCACCATCTTGCAATGTGAGACCCCTGGGTTGCTGTCACCATCACTGGATGGACTTTGGACTTCCCAGCCTCAGAAACTATAAGCAATAAATTTCATTTTCTTTATAAATTACCCAGTTCTAAGTATTTTATTATAAGCAACAAAAACAGACTAATACAGCAAGAATTCCCCACCCTTGATATCTGATCACCCTGGATATTTGATCATGTTCCCCATCATCCACCATCCCCCCAGCTGATGTCTGATCACTTTGACCTGTCTGTAGCAAGAATCCTGTTAGGTCAGTTTAGCCAGAATCCCTCTTACTCCTGATGTTTCCTCTTACTAATTTTCTGTCCACTGACCTACCCCTACCACACACACCCTGCTCCTTGGCCATAAATTCCCACTTGGCCATGCTATATTCAGAGTTGAGCCCAATCTCTCTCTCCCACTGCAAAATCCCATTGAGTTGTCCCTATACCTATTGCAATGGTCTTGAATAAAGTCTTCCTTACTATGCACTTTTTAAAAAATTTAATTTATACATTTTTGGCAGCTGGATGGTACGGGGGTCCAAACCCTTGACCTCGGTGTTATAACACCACACTATAACTAGGACTAACTAGCCAGCTAACTGGCCAGCCTTTCCTTACTGTACTTTAGTATCAGTGATTAATTTTTTTCTTTAATAGGATCTGAGGGCAAGTCTATATGGGATTTCTGGGAAATGTTTATCTCCTTAGGTTTCCCTCCTTAGTAATAAGGTGCAATAACTTTCTTTGGCTAGATATAGTCATGTCTATATGTGATGCCTGGCACTGAGGCAGCCACTTTGTGACCATGAGGCAACAAGCCTAAGGACAAGTCCAAAAGGCTAAGGCTAATAAAGAGATAAGAATCCTTCATGACTATATTGACCACCTAAAACTACTTTGGAAGCACCTGCCTTTGGTTTTTTATATGAGATAAATATTTTTATTTATTTTTTAAATTTATTTTTTGTCCTTTTTGAGACTGGCCGCACCCAGCCAGTGAGCACACCGGCCATCCCTATATAGGATCCAAACCCGCGGCGGGAGTGCCGCTGCACTCCCAACGCCGCACTCTCCCAAGTGCGCCACGGGCTCGGCCCGAGATAAATATTTTTAAGTCACTTCTAGTTGGGTATTCTATTACTTGAAGCTACAAAACCTCCTCACCAATACAACTCTTCAATAGCTTCCCATTGTTCAAAAACAATGGTCAAACTCTTCCATGGCCCACAAGGCCCTACTAGGTTCATTTTTTTTTTTTTTTGTCCTTTTCCGTGTCCGGCAAGGGATCGCAACCCTCAGTGTTGCCCCCGTACCGGACTGGGGACCGGCAACGGGATTGCAACCCTCGGCGCTGCCCCCGTGCCTCGCTCAGCCAGTGAGCAGGAACCGGTCTGTATGTGGGATCCGAACCCTTGGGCGGGAGGGAGCTGGGCCGGCCCCCTACTAGGTTCATTTTGAGCTGTGCTCTTTGGTTCTCCTCATGCTCCAGAAGACTTCACCTTCTTTCAACTCTCCCTCCCACCACACAACTACTAGGTTCATTTTGAGCTGTGCTTTTTGGTTCTCCTCATGCTCCAGAAGACTTCACCTTCTTTCAACTCTCCCTCCCACCACACAAGGCTTTTCTACCTGCTGTTCCCCCTGCCTGGAATCCCTGTCCTAACCTTTTCTCCTGTCTATCTTTTCCTCCTCCTTCAGCCCTTTAGCTCAGTTATTCCTTCCTCAGGGCACACCGTCTACACTGCAGCATTTTTAGGTAAATTATGGGATGATAACACAGGTACTATGCGGATGGAGTAAGGCACCGTGGTTGCAATTGGTGTGGTCACGTGGTGTGGTCACGTGATAAAGCACTGCGGGAGCCTGTCTGAGGGAGCTGAGTTAATATGAGGGACACAGAAGACAGTGAAGCCCCAGAATCACCAAGGCTGAATTTCCGGGGTTGTCATGGAAGTTAGATTCAAGTAGAGTTTTTTTAAAACGATCTATTTCTTATAAATTCAAATGTATGAACTAAAATGTATATCTGCTACATCATTTACACTTATTTGGGGAATTTTTTGATTAATGTCTCCCCTGCATCTAAACTCCCAAACACCCTGCTTCATAAGGCAGAGTTGGAGGCTGTTTTGCTCACCACTATGTGTTCAGCACCTGGCACAGGGCCTGGCACGTGGTATATCTGCTGAATAGCTGAATGAATGAACAAAATATTCTAAATTTAATCTGGCTTAATTTTTTTTTTTCCTTTTTGTCATTTTTCGTGTCCGGCAACGGATCGCAACCCTCAGTGTCGCACCCGTACTGGACCGGGACCGGCAACAGGA
>NW_007728951.1:188751-190427 GCF_000696425.1 Galeopterus variegatus
CTGGGCCGGCCCCCTACTAGGTTCATTTTGAGCTGTGCTTTTTGGTTCTCCTCATGCTCCAGAAGACTTCACCTTCTTTCAACTCTCCCTCCCACCACACAAGGCTTTTCTACCTGCTGTTCCCCCTGCCTGGAATCCCTGTCCTAACCTTTTCTCCTGTCTATCTTTTCCTCCTCCTTCAGCCCTTTAGCTCAGTTATTCCTTCCTCAGGGCACACCGTCTACACTGCAGCATTTTTAGGTAAATTATGGGATGATAACACAGGTACTATGCGGATGGAGTAAGGCACCGTGGTTGCAATTGGTGTGGTCACGTGGTGTGGTCACGTGATAAAGCACTGCGGGAGCCTGTCTGAGGGAGCTGAGTTAATATGAGGGACACAGAAGACAGTGAAGCCCCAGAATCACCAAGGCTGAATTTCCGGGGTTGTCATGGAAGTTAGATTCAAGTAGAGTTTTTTTAAAACGATCTATTTCTTATAAATTCAAATGTATGAACTAAAATGTATATCTGCTACATCATTTACACTTATTTGGGGAATTTTTTGATTAATGTCTCCCCTGCATCTAAACTCCCAAACACCCTGCTTCATAAGGCAGAGTTGGAGGCTGTTTTGCTCACCACTATGTGTTCAGCACCTGGCACAGGGCCTGGCACGTGGTATATCTGCTGAATAGCTGAATGAATGAACAAAATATTCTAAATTTAATCTGGCTTAATTTGAGGAAGGGGAGCTGGCTTTGAGAGAGGCTAGAGAGGCAGTTTTTGTTAAAGAGGTTAAACTATCTCAAGGACTATGAGAAGTCATTTAAGAGTTTTAAGGAGGAAAATGTGCATTTTGAAATATGTGACTGCCTCCTTTCAGATTTCTTGTGCTTTGCAAGTTGGATCTCCCAGTCAGAACTGGCACCATGATCCATACTCTACCATCAGATCCTCCAATCTCCACCCATGAACCTGAGAGTTCTGGCGAAAAGGGCAAAAGCTGGCAAACACCACTTCACAGTATTGCTAATTACCAGTACATTTCCACTAACCTGAAAAGCAAAGTGCAGCATCTAGATACCCCAAGTCCTCCATTTGCTTCCCTAAATTTATAGCCTCCTCGCAGTGGGGCCATGTGACTAATTCCAAAAGGAGCGCTGTGAGAAAAGGTGACACATGTCACCTCTGATTTGTTCAACCCTCTAATCACTCTTCCCCTGCCATGTTCCGGGTGGAGCAGCTACAAGATGGTACCTCTGTCAACAATGGACCCTGAATGACAGTGAGGAGCAGAAGCCCTCTGTTGACCTGTGTGGAGCATTTGGTGTGAATAGAAATTAACCTTTGTTGTATCAAGCCACTGAAGTTTGGGGGCATAACCCAGCTGCTGAAAAATACATAGAGCAAGGCAGAACAAAATTTTATGTATATATCCCATGAAAGCAATGATGTAACTATTTAATCATATAGACCACATAAGCCTGGAAGGGAAAACAGAAGCAATTTTAGACTAAATGGAGTATACATTAAGTTTCTTCTTTTAAAAAAGTCCTTTGGGTTATTATATTACTTTTTTTTTTTCTTTTGTCTTTTTCCGTGTCCGGCAACGGATCACAACCCTCAGTGTCGCCCCCGTACCGGACCGGGACCGGCAACGGATCGCAACCCTCAGTGTCGCCCCCGTACCGGAC